>NW_019384695.1:277666-470367 GCF_000671375.1 Centruroides sculpturatus | reverse complement strand
TTTAAACTCGATAACTATCTCACAGGGATGGGCGCCGACCATCACCCGGCTGACACTGGCAAGCTAAACATCAACTACAGTAACAGAGGAACTGATAAGGGAGACTGGAACATCTTTACTGACGGCTCAAAAAGTAGCATCGACACCGGAGCAGCATTCATTATTTATAACAGCAACTTAACGTACATCAAGCATCAAGAATACTTTAGACTCCATCCACACTGCTCGATCAACCAAGCGGAGCTCTGGGCTATGCTCAGAGCTCTCGTGCATGTCACTGCAAACCAGAAAAAATACAACGGAAGTATAAGTATTAACACAGATAGTAAATACGTTCTAAATATACTCAATTATAAATGCAAAATCACTTTCAATGGAGCCAGAATGAACCATCTTGCCTATAACCTTAACAAACGCAGGAACATCACCTTTTACTGGGTCCCCGGCCACACTGGAATCAGGGACAATGAGGAAGCAGATAAACTGGCAAAAAGGGCAGCCACCCTCAACACTAACTATACCTTCAGTAGAATACCTCCTACCTATATTAATAAATACATCAGTGAGAAGATACTTGATAACTGGCAGGAAGAGTGGGAATCCTCCAACACGGGAAGAACTACTTAAAAGTTTCTTCCTTCCATCCACAAACGTCAACAATATAATTACATCATCCCCACCTACGAGCTCACACAGACCCTCTCAGGGCATGGCAACATACCAAGCTATCTCCACAGATTCAAGAAGCGTAACAACAACAACTGCAAGTGCGACAATGACTCAACTGGTGACTTATTCCACATTCTGTGGGACTGCCCCACCCATGATAGAGTACGGCAGCCTCTGTACCAACACTGTGCCTTGCATGGTCAAAACTGGCCACCTAGACCAGACTTTCTGTGTGAATCTAAAGAAACGTTTAAGATGTTCCACAACTTCATACAGAAATGTAAGGTTTCAACACTCGGCAAAGCAACACGACAACATAGTGGATGTTCTTCCAGCCCTAAGTGCAAGACCCCAACAGGACTTATCAACCATCATTAAGCCAAAATGGCACTCAGTGTTAACGAATGTTTAACCATTGTTTACTTGATCATCGGCCAGAATGGCACTCTGTTGTATATATTTTGTATTTTTGTATTCTAATTGTTAAAATAAGGCAATTCATGTCATCAGCGGTATCCTAACTCCTCTTATCCTTCCTACCACTACCATCCTCACTTCCATTCCCACTCTTCATATCCTCCCCAACCCTTGCCTTCCTTTCCCACCCCTCCTTTTGGGCAAGTCTAAGGACAGCCATCTATCTGTTATAAAAATAAAATAAAAAATATCCAGTAGATATAACTTCAAATTCTTTAAAATTTGATACTGAAAGATGAAGCCATTAAAATCTGTCTATTGGATCTAAATTTCCATTAAAACCAATAGAAAATTTTAAATAGAAAATTCAATATATGTTTTTTATTACTGTTTTTTTTTTATAGAATACATTTAATACATTATTCATACAATTTTAAATAGGTTTTGTCAAATACATTTTATATAAAAACTAACAAAAAATTATTAATAAAAAATATATTAATAGTTATTTTAGTACTTTAATATTCTTTAATAATATATTATGCAAGCTAGAATATTATACTATAATTTTATTAAAAATACAAATTCAGGTTGATTATTACTAGTTAGAGATTATTTTTTTATACTACTTTATTGAAATTCCTTAACTTGCATCATTTTCAATTACTAAAATATTACAACATTATCTGACAATTATGATGACTTTTTATTAAATTATAGATAAATTCTACAGCTTATCTGAAAGGTATTTTAATTATCCTGAAAAAGCATTTTACTAAACAATAAAGACTCATAGATATTACCTAAAATTAAGCCCATGCATAGGACTTTTTAAAAGAGTAAGATTTAAAAAAAAAAAAAAAATTTTTTTCATAACTTAATTTATTAATTTATACAATATAAGTAGATAGAATAGCACAATACAATAGACTGAGGAAGATCAAAATGAGTACAAAATAAATGTTATATATATATAGTATTGTTTTATTAACATTTTTCCATTTGATTTGCCAAATTGGAGGGGTTAAATCACCAATAAACCCTCCCATAGGTCTTGCCTGTGATTATATAAACCTCTTCATAACTTTATGGAAAATATTAGAAACTGAAAACAGATCCTATGAATACATTCTCGAAAATTTTATATTACTTTAGCAAACTATTTATTTTATTTATGGCATTTTAAGTTTATTTCTATCTAATCTTATGTTAATCACATATGAACTTTATAATAATGCATATTATAAAATCCAATTAAATCAAAACAATAGTATTATTGATACTATTTTACTTTTTAACATAACTGTAGTATTGACAGATGGATGATTAAGGTGGTTAAGGCCTCACCCTATTGCTCTGGGAACCCAAGATGAAATCCAGGCATGCAACCCCAAGAATATTTCATGGGTGTTCTGTCTTAGACCTGTCTGTCCTTGTTCCTCAACACCCAGCTGCTCATTGTGGACGTGGCCAAACTCATGATGGACATAGAAAAGGGCCTCTCAGTGCCCACAGGGTGGAAGTAATTCAAGGAAAAAAAACTATAATAGAACAAGAATATAGCCAATGTACTGAATCATGAATGTGTTTCACTCTGCCACTGTAACCAAGCACAAAAATTCTTCAAAATCCAATATTTGAATTTAGAAAAAACTTCAAAAATTCAGACATCATGTCATGACTTTTTGATTTTTTATAATCATAATACTTCTACTACTATTCAATTTCCTTGCATTAATAAGTACTATTAATTGTGCACTTTGATAATAAAAACATTTAATTCTGAGAATTCAATTTGAAAATGCTGTTAACATTAAACACATAACTCTCTGAAAAGCCTTATTGTTTATTATAACATGATATAACAGTAAATTTGATTATATAATTTATAGTCATATAAATGATAGTAATGTTATAACTCAGCGCTGTCCAACTTATCATAGTCCGCGGGTCATATTTTTTTTTATCAAACATTTCGGGGCCNTGTTTGAATAAGGAAATGACTCCCTTATTTTTTCCTGTCATTGCTGCCGCAACACTTCAGAAAATAATATTCAATTTAAACTAGACGAATTACATCGAAAAATATTTATTTATAATTTCTTCTAAACATCTCGCGGGCCGGATAGAAACTTTTCGCGGGCCGGGGGTTGCCCACCGTTGCTCTAGAGTAAGGAAATACGGATAGACATCGTACGGTGGGAATTTATAGATATACAGTTTTTCAGATGGACGTCTAACAATAGAGATTACTTTATTTTACACAGAGGTGGCCAATAAACAATTTGTCACTTAAATTAAAGCAATCATAATGCCTAAATATTTTATATCGGTCGTACAACGAAGCCTTTAGTTTTTAAAAATCGAGCAACGAGTTGCTTAACTTTCCCACAATCATTTGGTGGCACCATCTACTATCATATTTTATTACAAAAAACATTTTATATTTTTAACTACAGTAGCCCGTCGTTATATCGCTTTTGTCAGGAGACAAAGAAAAAAAGCGATATAACCGAGTACAGTACTAAAAATTCTGTGCTCATACTAAACATATCATACATGATGTGAAATCTCCGTTTTCTATTCTTTTATCAGCAAGTGTTTCTGATATAAAATAAGTTTAGTTTTACAATACTGAATTTTATTTGTGGCTATAAACCCGTAAACTTTTACCTATCGACCCGGAAGTTTGGCCACCACCTCACTGATAACGAGAAGGGCTTAAGTTTAAAATTTGAGTTTTGTAAACCCACTATTTTTTTTTCTCTAAGTGCGTCTGCAATGCTGGATAAAGTAGAAGAAAATACATAAAAAAATATGATAAAAGCGAATCCAAAAATGCGATAAAAATTGGAGTTCATTACTGATTTCGAGATGTCGTTTCATGAGCACGCGCGACAAAGCGATATCACATGAATCGCGCGACTTTGTCGTGCGATGTTTCACGGTCGCTAGTACGTCTTGTATGGGCATATGGAATCGAGTTCGTTCTCAAGCTCTCAAGTTCATTAAGCTCCCTAATACACAAACCTTCCTGCAAAATTTCAGAAATTTTCGAAAGCACAGAAGTAATTGTGCTTCAAACAGGGTAATCAAAATCGTGCCATATTAACATCCATACACACAGAAAAGCACCTAAATGGTTTTGCTTTTTCGACGTTTCAAGACGTTCTAAGTCCAAGTATGTGAAAATCTTGAAAGGGTAATTTTTTTGACCGATCGACATACTTTTCCTCTGTTATCTATAACAGAGCCAAAAAAGTAAAAATTTGAGTCCACGACTTCGTTTTTCATATACAAAAGTATTACAGTGACAATGTCCACGCTCTATGATGCGACCAGCGCACCTAGCGGAATTTCGGCCTTTGGATCAAAAATAAAGTATTACGTGCACCTAACGGAAAATAGACGCGAAAACCAGAACAAAACGAAGCAATCGCAATCGCAATCCAAGAACAAAGCAATCGCCATCGATTGCTTTGTTCTTGGATCGTCACTTCGTACCTGGTCAGTGAAGGGATCGTGTCTCCCGTGGCCTGCAGGTACGAGGATAGCCTCTTTTGGCGACAAGTGCAAAGTTTACCTGTCCGCGTCCGTCAGATACTGTACAAGAATCGCCCCTTCTGTCCTAACAGGTGCAGGAATGGCTTCTTTCCTTCAGTCTCCGTTTCAATTCTATCGCAATGTCCTAGTATTTTGTTCTAAATGCGAACCTGTTTAATTTATTCTCCAGGCCACTGTTGGTGTCTCTAAAATTTAACAGAATTACAGTATTTTTGGTACACTGATCCTGCGATTTCTCAAACAGACCAATCACAGTCTAAATATGCTTAATGTCGAAATATGATTGATAGTTTCATGTTCGTCATGACGATTTTCTGAAATAGTCTAATATACATAATTAAAATGGCTCACTCCAGTGATCGCGAGAGAAAGCGGTCTTGATTGTGATGACTACACACTAGGCTGCAGCTCATGGCTTTTCCCAGACTGGGTGACATAAAAAATCTCTATGTCAGTCTTGAGGGGTCAAAGATACTCTCTTCTTCGTGTGCTTCTATCTCCTGGAGGGATGGATTCTGTTCGCTAATCTATAAACCATCATGGCGCCATCTGTTGTGAGATTTTGTTATAAAAACTTTATATATATTTAATTATTATAAAATAGAAAAAGGCTTAATTTTGAGGGTAGAAATGAGTTTTATTAAACACGATAAGTTAAATCTTCATTAAGTCTGACCTCTCGCGAGATTTAGAGATCTGTCCATTTCCTTGACTTTTCACAACCAAAATTTAATAGCAGCAATGCCCCTTATATACAAACTACCGTGCCAAATTTCGTTGCTTTATCTTTACCCCGTCCTGAGATATTAAGCGAAAAAAACGCTAACACACACATACATACATATCCACGGAATTTTTGGCCTTTTTTCCTTTTACCCTCCTTTTTTTTTACTTTTTAGGTTCAGGAGTATCAAAACGTGGAGATTTGCAAAAAATCTCTGAGGGCCAAATTTGAAACGATTCCATTACTTTCCCTTGTTATTATACATAATCAGAATCAGATTGAAAAATATAGGCTCAATAGAAACATCTAGGTAAAAGAAACCTGTCAAAGTTGTGGCATAAAAACAGTGGAACCGGAAAGTAAGACTCAACATGTAAATAAAGTGCACATTACATAGACTACAACTACAGGAAGTTTTGGATGAAGCAATGTCACCATGATGATAAATAGGAAAAATGAACATTGGCACAGAAAAAGACTTCGAGTTCTACTTTGTGCCTTGAAATCGTTGACTACATTAATTTGGCTGAATGGTAGAACGTCTTTAAGCAGTACCAGTGAAGGAAGTTAAGGGCAATGTGTTTTGTGACTAAATCAGAAGAGGAGCGGAGTCAGGTTTTGTGGTAGTTAAGTATGTCCTCGTAAATATCGCGTTTATAGAAAAAATATTAGAATTAGTTTGATTTATTTTATTACAGCAACGCGATACATGAACGATCTGCCAAGGGTATGCATCATAGAAAAACTACAGGAAGTTTTGTAAAGCATGTATGTAGGTAGTATGCATGAAGTATGTAAAGCTGGTCTCTATTTAGATGTTACTAACTTCATGAAAACCCAGCCTGTTGGCCATGCACGAACCCACGACCGACTAGCAGTGCTCGATGGTTTTATTCACTTGGTTGTTGGCGAGTACTTTATTGGGCTGTATTTTGAAAAAATTGTATACCTATAAATTCCCACTGTTGTCTGTCCATCTTCGTTAATCTTGAATACGGAATCAGATAGATGAAATTTGAGACCAGATATGTAAAGCTTACTAGCAGGAGGCCCAGATTAATTAATTAACTATACACGAACTTTCGGTTTCATCCGGAAATTATGTTATTTCAATTCATTAATGTTCCCCTGAACGGAGTTAGATACATAACTAGCACGACTATATTGCTAGCAGGAAAAGTATGATGTACAGGGGTAAACACTACTACACACAGGCAAGTGCTATGCGTACTGTACTGTACCTGTCGCAGTAATGGTGTGTCTATTTAGCGCTATATCACTGTCTCAGTAATTAAGTGAATATAATACATATATTTTAAATTATATCCTTTTTTTATAAGAATTATATTTAGTTTATTATTTTTTAAAATTTTTGCCAATAGATGGCGCTACGTGTACAGCAAGGAAACGTAGACAGAATTATTCGATATCTAGAAAACCTCCAATATTTTGGTGTAAGACATACAACATTATCTAAGTTAGAAATGTATAATTGTAAATTCCGAGTTTCGTAGCAATTAATCGAACAGCCTAGGCGTGTATAGCAAACAAACAAACATTCTCATTTATATATATATATGCTGGTAGATAAATAAAATTTGCTTTATCAACAATAAGACTCTGACTCTAAATGAATAAAACTTTAAAGTGGATATTTCATCTTTTTACTAGCAGATTTAGTTCTT
Organism: Centruroides sculpturatus; assembly: GCF_000671375.1. NCBI lineage: Eukaryota > Metazoa > Arthropoda > Arachnida > Scorpiones > Buthidae > Centruroides > Centruroides sculpturatus. The sequence continues at coordinate 463,308 of NW_019384695.1, read as the reverse complement.
GCTTAGTAAAGGCTGGTGGCAGACAATTCATATCAAGGTTATCCATGAACTCTTAAACCAGTATTACCAAAAATAGCAGGCATGAAAAATTCTCATTCATGTCCATAAATGTGCTATCAGATAAAGCAATTAATTGTCCATGTTTCTTAAGTTATTTTCTTAACCCATTATTTGGCACCAATCAAGGACCACCTCAATGTTCACTTTTCCATGAAATGTAGGATCTGCTCATGATGTTGAATTGTTGGCCAAGTTTCAGCCAGGGTTTTGTGGTAGGTTTTCTCAGTATGATGCAAGTCTTTGAAATGCCGCCCCTTAAATGTTTTTTATGCTGCCCGCTTATGGTGCTGCCTCTCTGTATCATAGCATGGCACGGCCACTATACAGTGCAACATTTTAATTTAATGTTAATCAAATGTGAGAAAACTCACCAGTAGTTGAGTGGATAAAACTACTGAACTCTGGTAGGTGGTTGCAGGTTCACAGCTAGCCATGAACTTTCTAAGGTTTTCTTCACATCTTTATAGCGGTTATTTCTTATAGAAATCCCCAGGAGAACCCATTTTAGCAGATTGTACCAATAGGCATTGCACCAATCACTGGCAAGCTTAAAGAAAGTCACCTTAGCCACCTAAGGTGACTTTCTTTAAGTCACCTTAGGTGGCTAACCTAGGTGGTATGGAAACCTGCAAAAATGGATAAAAGTAGCATTTCTAGAACTATTGTAGATTGTAACATCCCTGGAGACATATCATGAGGATGCTGCCTTGATTGCATTAAATCCACAGTGAATGGGAGAAACCTATCCAGAAGTGATACTCTAAACAGGGCAAAATGGAAGAATCAGATTCAATATCTTTAGACCTTGTTACTAAGAACAAATGCTAAGGAAAAGAAAAAAGAACAACATTAAAATATTTTTTACTTAAATATAAATTTTTTATAATTATACAAAAATATGACAGTATTGTTTGTTCATTATTATAAGTTTTTTACTTTTACAATTACTTTTTCTTCTTTTTTGTATCATCATTTCATAAATTTTTGTCAAAAATAAAATATATAACTAAAAAATTTCAATTTTTATTTATTAAATCGTTTGAATAATAAAGAAAATTCTTGAATCTCAGAAATCAGAAACTCAAGAATTCACTACTAACCATATAGTTATTTCATTATAGAAAATAATGAAATAACTATAAATAACTATTCTAATAATTAATAAATACAGTATTTTTATTATGTATAGAATTGGTTATGTTTTTATACATTTATAGATTAATTCACTATACAAACATCTGTTCATATTAAAAATGATTTCAAAAACAAAACTAAATATTTACATTTAGTTTTGTTTCTATCCAATCATTATAGATATGAGTTTTCTTGGTTGTTGTAAAGCTTCAGAAGATTATAACTCTAAATTAGGCAGTTCTCTTCTAACTACTCAAAAAATGTTCTTTGACAATTGTTATTGGTATTCTCTTGAGAATGATCAAACTAATAGACACCAATAAAAAAATTCTATTGGTGTATATGCTATTGGTCTCTGAAAGCAAATAAATTTTATAATCAAGTTTTATTAAAATGACTATAATAACTAAAATATTTATAGATTGGCAAAATAGAAGTTTTAAAGTAGTAGTTTTAATACAACACTATTCTAAAAATTCATGTTTATATAATTAAAACTTATTCTGAAACAGTATCTTCAGATTGATGCTGTAACTTGTCCTCTTGATAAAATTATACATGTGAATGTGTCATTCTACACATTCAATATTTGTAAGATAAATTAAAATGACTAATGATTATAATTACATATACTTAATTTTCTTGTAAATTATGTTTATCTAAAAATCTTAATATTTAAAATGAAAGCAATTAAATTTTCTTATTTAATTTAGAAACTTGTTTTAGAAGGAAAATTTTTGTTAGAAATTTAGTATAGGTTAGCTACAATTTTAAGACAATACAAAAAAAAAATAAGTGAGATAATACCTGCTATTAAGAAAATTTTAAACAGAAAATAATGAAATAACTATAAATAACTATTCTAATAATTAATAAATACAGTATTTTTATTATGTATAGAATTAGTTATGATTTTATACATTTATAGATTAATTCACTATACAAACATCTGTTCATATTAAAAATAATTTCAAAAACAATGTTGTGCATTTCAATCAAGAGTTTGTTAGTACAAATGCAAAGGTGTAAATGGATTATGTCTAGATTGTAACTTGGACTCAATATTCTTGCTATCCAGTAGATATCATCGGCCAGAATGGCACTCTGTTGTATATATTTTGTATTTTTGTATTCTAATTGTTAAAATAAGGCAATTCATGTCATCAGCGGTATCCTAACTCCTCTTATCCTTCCTACCACTACCATCCTCACTTCCATTCCCACTCTTCATATCCTCCCCAACCCTTGCCTTCCTTTCCCACCCCTCCTTTTGGGCAAGTCTAAGGACAGCCATCTATCTGTTATAAAAATAAAATAAAAAATATCCAGTAGATATAACTTCAAATTCTTTAAAATTTGATACTGAAAGATGAAGCCATTAAAATCTGTCTATTGGATCTAAATTTCCATTAAAACCAATAGAAAATTTTAAATAGAAAATTCAATATATGTTTTTTATTACTGTTTTTTTTTTATAGAATACATTTAATACATTATTCATACAATTTTAAATAGGTTTTGTCAAATACATTTTATATAAAAACTAACAAAAAATTATTAATAAAAAATATATTAATAGTTATTTTAGTACTTTAATATTCTTTAATAATATATTATGCAAGCTAGAATATTATACTATAATTTTATTAAAAATACAAATTCAGGTTGATTATTACTAGTTAGAGATTATTTTTTTATACTACTTTATTGAAATTCCTTAACTTGCATCATTTTCAATTACTAAAATATTACAACATTATCTGACAATTATGATGACTTTTTATTAAATTATAGATAAATTCTACAGCTTATCTGAAAGGTATTTTAATTATCCTGAAAAAGCATTTTACTAAACAATAAAGACTCATAGATATTACCTAAAATTAAGCCCATGCATAGGACTTTTTAAAAGAGTAAGATTTAAAAAAAAAAAAAAAAATTTTTTCATAACTTAATTTATTAATTTATACAATATAAGTAGATAGAATAGCACAATACAATAGACTGAGGAAGATCAAAATGAGTACAAAATAAATGTTATATATATATAGTATTGTTTTATTAACATTTTTCCATTTGATTTGCCAAATTGGAGGGGTTAAATCACCAATAAACCCTCCCATAGGTCTTGCCTGTGATTATATAAACCTCTTCATAACTTTATGGAAAATATTAGAAACTGAAAACAGATCCTATGAATACATTCTCGAAAATTTTATATTACTTTAGCAAACTATTTATTTTATTTATGGCATTTTAAGTTTATTTCTATCTAATCTTATGTTAATCACATATGAACTTTATAATAATGCATATTATAAAATCCAATTAAATCAAAACAATAGTATTATTGATACTATTTTACTTTTTAACATAACTGTAGTATTGACAGATGGATGATTAAGGTGGTTAAGGCCTCACCCTATTGCTCTGGGAACCCAAGATGAAATCCAGGCATGCAACCCCAAGAATATTTCATGGGTGTTCTGTCTTAGACCTGTCTGTCCTTGTTCCTCAACACCCAGCTGCTCATTGTGGACCTGGCCAAACTCATGATGGACATAGAAAAGGGCCTCTCAGTGCCCACAGGGTGGAAGTAATTCAAGGAAAAAAAACTATAATAGAACAAGAATATAGCCAATGTACTGAATCATGAATGTGTTTCACTCTGCCACTGTAACCAAGCACAAAAATTCTTCAAAATCCAATATTTGAATTTAGAAAAAACTTCAAAAATTCAGACATCATGTCATGACTTTTTGATTTTTTATAATCATAATACTTCTACTACTATTCAATTTCCTTGCATTAATAAGTACTATTAATTGTGCACTTTGATAATAAAAACATTTAATTCTGAGAATTCAATTTGAAAATGCTGTTAACATTAAACACATAACTCTCTGAAAAGCCTTATTGTTTATTATAACATGATATAACAGTAAATTTGATTATATAATTTATAGTCATATAAATGATAGTAATGTTATAACTCAGCGCTGTCCAACTTATCATAGTCCGCGGGTCATATTTTTTTTTATCAAACATTTCGGGGCCAAGAAGGTTGATAAACCACACGACATTTGCATAGTGCTACGGTTCAGTAAGCACAAATCGGTCAGCGAGTCCGATGTTGACGCTATAAAAAGGCGGCAGTTCGACACACCGGATATACGTCACTCTCGTCTAAGTTCGACTTGGGAATTTTTTTGTTCAATAATAAATGTGAATTCTTCTTCCTGGAAAAAATAAGACATTCCCTGAAAATAAGACCTAGCGCATTTTTCAGAGCAAAAATTAATATAAGACACTGTCTTATTTTCGGGGAAACACGGTAGTAAAATAATTTTAATATTAATAATAATAATTCAATAATTATTGATAGTAAAATGTACTCGAGGGCCGTAAAAATTATTTGGCGGGCCGTATACGGCCCGCAGGCCGCCAGTTGGGCAGCGCTGTTATAACTTATTTCTGAGCAATTTTAAAATATATAGTTTTAAAATATAACATTTTCAATATCAAAATTATATTCTAAAATTTTTGAATTGAGATTTTTTAAAAATTTAAATCATCAGTGAATAGAATGCAAATTATTCTAAATAAATATATCTTTGTTTTTATTTATTAATGGTATTTTGTGCAATTATTTTTACTTTTATATAATTATTTGAAAAATATAACCTATTGTATACATACTATAATTCACACATTAAAAATTTAAATAGTACAAAACAATTTAACGAAAATGAACATAAACTGATATTAAAATTTCATGTTTAAGAAAATTATGTTAATATACAGTACTATACATAAAAAAAGTCGTTTAGTATTCAATCTGCAATAGTAAGTCACATTAAAAAATAAATTAATGATTTATTAAATAAAACGATAGTCATTTATTATTATTATTATTAGTATTGTCATATTCTGTAAAAATGGAGGGAAAGAGATCAGAGAGAAGATGGATGGAATCAATCAGATGCCTTATAATTTGGGACCTATCAACTACGATCTCAGGCTACAGATATGTATGTAGATAAGTATAGAGGACTCAACCTGTAATTAACAGAGGAATTTGAAGAATTGTCAATATTCAGTTTTAATTAGCACTTAAATTGTATTAACAAGCCTTTCTATATATAACAAACATAAAACCATATTAAAGATATTTTTCAATTAATAAATTGGTAAATATTTTTAATATGGTTTTATTTATGTTTGTTGTTATTATGTTTTATGTAGAAAAATGTATTGTAAAATATTTTCTTGAGAAATAAAATAAGTTATTAAACAAAGTTCCAGTTAAATCAGAAATACAGAGTAAGTTGTCTGGTAAAGCAACTTTAATACAGATGGAAAAGCAAACCAAATACAATAATAACCTATTTCATTTGAAATGGACTGTCATTGGATTGCACATCCACCTGAATTAAAGCTGCCTTACCAGCAACGCACCCATTGTTAGAATAGATATGCAGTTCTTTTAAAAAATTGTTTATGGAGGATGGTGTAACTAATTCTATGATTTTGAAATATGCTTGATAAATGCATTTAGCACTTATTTATAAAACCTCACATGGAAGAAAAAAAATCTTGCATGTCTCATACTACATTATCCACAAATGGAATATTAATTATTGTTATATATGCAAAAATAGTCAAAAAATAACAAAACAACTTTCTAATCATTCCATATAATGTGATGATTTCGTTTAGTCATATTTAATGCAATAAAAAATGAAATTGCACGATTTTCATAATTTAAGATTGTAGTTAATTAAGTAAAGTTCTAGTAAAGAAAAACAGAGAGTTATATTAAAAAAATTTAATAATCAAGTCAAACAATATACAAAAAAAAACAACAAAATAGTTTCTTTGTCAAATATTTTTCATTGTATAAGAACAATTGTAAAACAATATAATTTATCAACAAATAAAATACTGTATAATGATATAAAAATGAATATGTTAAAATGAAATGCAATGAATTTGTATGCAGCATACAAAAAATCTGGATAAAATTGACATACAATGTCATAAAACTGTCAATTGGTAATATCAATAACATTAATCATACACACTATCAGACATTAAAAACACCTCCTAATGATAACTTATGGTTGGGAATACATTAAATCCCAAATTTCAATGACTTTTAGGAATGTTTCTAAGATTCACAGTACAATACAATAAATACTAACATCACCAACAAGTTTTGATTACAGAATAAAATAAAAATTATGTAAAAGTCTCTAAAACACATTATAGTTTGTTTATTGACGGAAAACATATAAAGGATGTTAATTCCGTACAAACACTAAGTACAATTTTTGCATTGATCATCCTTTTTAAAATGAAAATTTTAATCATTTCTTAAAATTCTTCTTCACTTGAATCTTCTCCAAAATTATATTTAATTGGGGCTCGTGATCTAGCAGATCGGGATCTCTGCACAGCTGTATAGGTATCGGGAAAACCATCTTCCTGTTCAACATCTGATTCAGTTTTTTTCAAAACTTTTTTGGATTTTATTTCTTTTTCTAAATTTCCATCTTCCTCATATAAACTCTTCATATTTTTTTTCTTAGGTGCCGGTACTGATTTTTTTAAACCTGCAGTAGGTTTTTTAGGTTTTGGCATAAAATCATCATCAGATTCCTCAGAAGAAACTTTCTTCCTAGGTCGTTTTTTCTGTTGTTTCTTTTCTTTTTCTATAATAAGTTCTACACCTGAACCATCGTCATCAGAATTAGATACAGCAGACAAATCACAAATATTTTCATTTGCTTCTGTAACATTATTTTTTTTCTCATTAGAGAAGAGAGAATCAAACAAAGATTCCTTATTGTCTGTAGTAACAAAAGCAGTTTTTCTTTCATTTTCTTGTAGAGATTTTGGTTTCTGGACCGATTTAAAACTGTCATCACTATCATCAGATAAAGAAATAACTTTATCATCTGCTTTCTTTTCTTCTTTTTCTGAATCAGAAAATACATTATTTTCTGAAATTTTTGCATTATTTACATAAGTTGGAACTTTAGCATTTTCAAAATCAGACATATCACTATTTTCAGATATAAATTTCAGTTTATTTTGTTCATCTATATCTTCATCACTATCAAAAGTATATTTGGCTCGAGCAGCAGCAGCAGCTCTTCTTGGTGCCACATCTCTCTTTTCAGTAGGAATTGTAATATCATCCACATCAGAATTATTTGATTCATTACCATCTGATTCAGAAGACCACGGATTTCTTTTAGGCCCTTTCTTATTACCTTTAGGAGAACCCGACTTCTTGACAGCTTTTAATAATGTGGAACTACATTTCAATTTCTTTTTCATTTTATTGGACTTATCAGAATTCCCAAGGCCTTCTTCACCATTTTCACAAAGTTCTTTAATCAATTCAGAGTCAGTTTTCTTTCCTTTCCCTCTTCTTTTACCTTCTCCAGTACCTAAAGGTGTTTTCTCTGCTCTCTTCTTCAAATCTGGATCAATATGTGGAATCACTCTCTGACCCATGGGTGAAGGTTTAGTTTCCTCCAGTGCAACTTTACGACCCTTTCCAGATTTACCCAATTTTATTGCCTTTTTAGTTCCACCAATTATTTCATCTTCTCTTTCCTTCTCTTCAACACGATCTAGTTCGACCATAAGGTTTGTTAAATCGTCTTCCCACAGATCTGCAGGTGTTTTCTCTCTTAAGGCTTCCAATTCTGCCCGTTTATCATCACGCTTCTTTAAAAGTTCATCTTTCCTCTCTCTTGTTAAACTCCACAGATTCATACCTAAGAGATAGTCATAATCAGGACCTGAACTGTCCCTTTCTTCATCATCTTCATTTGTTTCTTCATTGTCAGTATTTTTGTTCTGTGATTCTTTCCAAGACTTTACAGGGTCTGATTCATAGCCCCTTTCCTGTAAAGTTCTAATCAGTTCTGACTTTTTGCGATTCTCTATTATTATTTTACCTTCAATTTTCTCAAGAATAAAGCGAGCCTGGCTATCTAATTTTTTGCTCTCTGCTGTAAGCATTCCCTCTAAATAAGCCTTTCTTCTTTCGTAACAAGACAGACGTACCTCAAAAAATTCTTTAAGAATCTCTTCTGGAGAATCGTATCTACGTAAACAACCTTTATGATCAAACAAAACCATAGATGAAGTTGAAAGTGTAGTCTGCAACTTAAAAACTTTGTGAAGTCCCTGTTCTTCTGATTTTGAAAGTTTCTCTTCGTTCATTGTCACAACAAATCTCACTGTACTATCTGTATGATATTCTTTATAGTCTGTTATAAGAGATGGAACTTTGTCACTTCCGTGAAGCATCGTTTCCAGCACTTGTTCTTTGTAAGTCTGAGTCCAAGTACGAACCGGAAGTTCAGTGATTTCCAATTTATTCGAACTCAAAATCGACACTTCACCGTTAATAACATAACGCTGATTATCTAACTGCTCTATAACTCCTTTGAAGTTCTTAAACCACGGATTCATTTTAACCGGTTCCTCTCCCTTCAGCATCCTTCGAATATTTGAAACAATTTCTCTAGGATTGTAATTAGGAATTTTTGTACTCCAACCTGTACCTATACCTTCGCACCCGTTCACCAGTACCATAGGAATGACGGGAATATAATATTCAGGTTCGATACGTTGATTGTCATCAAACAAGTGAACGAGTAGTGGCTCGTCCAACTGTGAAAATATCAGCTTTGCTAGTGGACTCAGCATTGTGAAAATATAACGGGGACTTGCTGCGTCTTTCCCCCCTTGCAACCTCGTACCAAACTGTCCAATTGGTTGCAAAAGATTAATGTTGTTACTTCCCACAAAATTCTGAGCTAAATTAATGATTGTTCCCATCAGAGCAGATTCACCATGATGATATGCAGAATGTTCTGCTACAGAACCAGCTAACTGGGCCACTTTTATTTCTCGTTTGTCGTTTCTCTTGAAACAAGTGTACATCACTTTGCGCTGTCCCGGTTTCAGACCGTCGACAAGCGAGGGAATCGAACGTTCGTTATCCATGTTGCTGAAAAGAATCAGTTCTTTGTTCACAAAATCGTTGAACGTAATGTTTGTTGTGTTTTTTCCGTAAAGGTATAACTCGGGCAATCCAAGCTCTCTTCTGTGCTTTCTCTCTTCCATGCCATTTGTTAGCCACTCTTTTCTTTGATCTACCAACTTCTTACTGAATGCAAGTTGAATGGCATTATCGTCTTGAGTTCCTTCGTACTTGAATTTTATCCTGTGTCGATTCATATCTGCAAAATATTCTTTTGCTTCTTTAGAAGTGCTTGTGCCCAAACCTTTGTAGTACTTTATCTTCCATGTATTCCAGTTTGGAGTTTGTTGTTTCCATTCCTCGTATTCTGGTAAACTGTAAAAAGACATCTCTTCTTTGCCTTTAGAAATTTTCACAATCGGGGTGATAAATTCTTCCAGGAATGGCAGTCTTAACAAACTTGGCCAATTATGATGAATAAAATTGATCAACAGTCCCTTAATGTGTGAACCGTCCTGATCCTGATCAGTCATGATCATCAGCCTTCCGTATCTCAACGTCTTAAGATCATCTATGCTTTCGTATTTCTTCTTATACTGCAATCCCATAATTTTAATTATGTTATTTATTTCTTGATTTTCTAAAATCTGTTTGTGAGTAGCTTCTCGAACGTTTAGCATTTTCCCTCTCAGCGGAAACACTCCGTACTTGTCTCTTCNATGAACTAACTATAAATAACTATTCTAATAATTAATAAATACAGTATTTTTATTATGTATAGAATTGGTTATGTTTTTATACATTTATAGATTAATTCACTATACAAACATCTGTTCATATTAAAAATGATTTCAAAAACAAAACTAAATATTTACATTTAGTTTTGTTTCTATCCAATCATTATAGATATGAGTTTTCTTGGTTGTTGTAAAGCTTCAGAAGATTATAACTCTAAATTATGCAGTTCTCTTCTAACTACTCAAAAAATGTTCTTTGACAATTGTTATTGGTATTCTCTTGAGAATGATCAAACTAATAGACACCAATAAAAGAAATTCTACTGGTGTATATGCTATTGGTCTCTGAAAGCAAATAAATTTTATAATCAAGTTTTATTAGGATGACTATAATAACTAAAATATTTATAGATTGGCAAAATAGAAGTTTTAAAGTAGTAGTTTTAATACAACACTATTCTAAAAATTCATGTTTATATAATTAAAACTTATTCTGAAACAGATTGATGCTGTAACTTGTCCTCTTGATAAAATTATACATGTGAATGTGACATTCTACACATTCAATATTTGTAAGATAAATTAAAATGACTAATGATTATAATTACATATACTTCATTTTCTTGTAAATTATGTTTATCTAAAAATTTTAATATTTAAAATGACAGCAATTAAATTTTCTTATTTAATTTAGAAACTTGTTTTAGAAGGAAAATTTTTGTTAGAAATTTAGTATAGGTTAGCTACAATTTTAAGACAATACAAAAGAGAATAAGTGAGATACCTGCTATTAAGAAAATTTTAAACAGAAAATAATGAAATAACTATAAATAACTATTCTAATAATTAATAAATACAATATTTTTATTATGATTTTATACATTTATAGATTAATTCACTATACAAACATCTGTTCATATTAAAAATAATTTCAAAAACAATGTTGTGCATTTCAATCAAGAGTTTGTTAGTACAAATGCAAAGATGTAAACATAATAACAAATTAAATGGATTATGTCTATATTTTAACTTGGACTCAATATTCTTGCTATCCAGTATATACAACTTCAAATTCTTTAAAATTTGATACTGAAAGATGAAGCCATTAAAATCTGTCTATTGGATCTAAACTTCCATTAAAACCAATAGAAAATTTTAAATAGAAAATTCAATATATGTTTTTTTATAGAATACATTTTATACATTATTCATAAAATTTTAAATAGGTTTTGTCAAATACATTTTATATAAATACTAACAAAAAATTATTAATAAAAAATATATTAATAGTTATTTTAGTACTTTAATATTCTTTAATAATATATTATGCAAGCTAGAATGTTATACTATAATTTTATTAAAAATACAAATTCAGGTTGATTATTACTAGTTAGAGATTATTATTTTTTTATACTACTTTATTAAAATTCCTTAACTTCATCATTTTCAATTACTAAAATATTACAACATTATCTGACAATTATGATGACTTTTTATTAAATTATAGATAAATTCTACAGCTTATCTGAAAGGTATTTTAATTATCCTGAAAAAGCATTTTACTAAACAATAAAGACTCATAGATATTACCTAAAATTAAGCCCATGCATAGGACTTTTTAAAAGAGTAAGATTTAAAAAAAAAAAAAAAAATTTTTTCATAACTTAATTTATTAATTTATACAATATAAGCTCTTTTTTCTTGACGTGCTTTCATTTCTGCCATTAGTCCACTGCCAGAAGTTAATCCAGATGAAAATTTATCTAGCCCACGAATTCGTGAGATATCTGTAAGAAATATAAAATACCATCGGTAAATACAATTAAAATTTTAAAGAATTCTTGATGAGTTTTTCAACAAGGAAAATCTGTTTAATGAGTAATTCCAAGTTAAAATCAAACAGATAATTTATATAATTGCATAATTAGTTGTTCTCCGTAACTGTAGAAAGTTATGCAATAATAAATAACCTACTAAATTACAATATCCATCACACAACAGTAAATGTATAACATAGACTCAACTTTTCAACACAACTGCATGTAATGCTAAAACATAATAAAACAGGAGCTTTTAGTAATTTTTCTTTGGTTTGGTGAAAACAGAACTTTATATATTTACATAATCCTATCATATTTAAATAAATATGTTTAAATAGTCTTAATATGTTACATTGCTGGCATAACTGACCATATTTGACTTGGACTTAATTGGATGCTTTAGACCAAAAAACACAAAATAACGACACTTAATCAAGCCTTACATCCACAAAGTGACACTGACAGACTATTTTCTGTACAGTGAAGGAGGAAAAGAACTAACAGATTAAACAATTAAACAAACTATTGAAGAAGAAAATAGAGCCCTATTGGAATACATAAAATAAAATGAAGACATGGACATGGAAATTGCTTGGTTTGCAGTAATGATTAATTACTGCAAACCAAAGAAACAAAGGAAGCATACTGAAAAGTGCAATTGACAATATGAAGTCCAACCTGAAAAATAAAGCCCTCCATGGCCAATACCTTAAGAATATTGATGAAAAAATTGATAGAAGAAGAACTACTCTCATGTTAGAGTGGTTAAGAAGAAAAAAACAGAAGGCTCAATTTTTGCTGTATAGGAAACAAACACTAAGAACAAATGCAATTAAAACACAAATTGAAAAGTCATATAATTATCCCAAACACTATCTCTGCAATGAGTGAAAAACTTGCAAGCATATCATAAGCTGCTGCAAGAAAATCATGCAAACTTACTACTTTAAATGACATAACAAAGTATTAACAATAAGCAATTATTTAGCAGGCTGCAATTTTTAATCATATTTTTAATTTTTATTTAACTTAAAATATATGCTTTCCATTTCAAATTAGTAGTGGCTTGCCCCTGCACATCATACTTTTCCTTTAACAGCAATTGTGCCAATCATCTATCTAACACCTTTTGGAGAAAAATTTTTGAATTTAAATAACATGACTTCCAGTTTGCATCAGAAGTTCTTATATAGTTAATCCTGACCCTAGGTTTCCATATCTGGTCTCATCTTTCATCTATCTAACTCTGTTCTCAAGATTAAGGAAAGATAGACAACAGTGAAAATTTATGTCTACCATTTTTTAAATTGCAACCCAATGATTCACTCAAACCTTTGCAGAAAGTATTGCTTTCATTGCAGCAAGACTTAATATGATCATAAAATAGAAAAAAAGATTGTTGAAAATGGGAGAAAACTGTTTTTATGGGGCAAAGCTATTTTTTGTGGGTAGTCATCATATGCTATAGAGCAGCAGTCACCAACCAACAGTACATGGACCACTGATGGTCTGCGAGAAAATTTTGGTGGTCCATGGAGAAATTTGGACAGTGATGAACTGAAGGTTATGCAAAGTATTACAAAAGAATGCAAAATGCTTGGCTACTTTTTCTCACTCATTGGGAATATTTTATTTGAATCTAAAACCAAATATAAAATGACTGTAATCATTAAATGAGCCATTCACAAGCCAATTGATTAACTCCACATTTTGAATTTTTTTAAATTTTAGTGTGAAAGCACTTATTATAAATATAAAAAGTTATGAGTATATCAAGTTTTCCTAATAATAAGGATCAATACCACTTAATGACAAAATTTTATTGGCCATCAAAAAATTTTTTATTTATTTCAGAAGCCAATCTAAGTAACTCCATACTGTAACGTTAATCCGCACGCACACACTCCAATTGCAATGCTGCAGTGTGTGATGACCAGTGCTTTGTAGATAACAGTAACTTATTTAATGTTATCTCATCACAAAACGTAAGTAAAAGAAATTAGTTAGTTAGAGTCCAACTGCCGCAGAAGTAAACATACTTGTGGAATATTGAACGATTGTTTTAATTNATGAACGAAGAGAAACTTTCAAAATCAGAAGAACAGGGACTTCACAAAGTTTTTAAGTTGCAGACTACACTTTCAACTTCATCTATGGTTTTGTTTGATCATAAAGGTTGTTTACGTAGATATGATTCTCCGGAAGAGATTCTTAAAGAATTTTTTGAGGTACGTCTGTCTTGTTACGAAAGAAGAAAGGCTTATTTAGAGAGGAGAATTTCCTACTCTTTCAGCAAGAGGAGGTGGAGAATCATCTTTATCTTTCTTTAAAGAATCAACATCGGTTTTTTTGCTTCTTCCTCTTTTTTTACCTTCTCCAGTACCTAAAGGCGCTTTCTCTGCTCTCTTCTTCAAATCTGGATCAATACGTGGAATCACTCTCTGACCCATGGGTGAAGGTTTAGTCTCCTCCAGTGCAACTTTACGACCCTTTCCAGATTTACCCAATTTTACTGCCTTTTTAGTTCCACCAATTATTTCATCTTCTCTTTCCTTCTCTTCAACACGATCTAGTTCGACCATAAGATTTGTTAAATCATCTTCCCACAGATCTGCAGGTGTTTTCTCTCTTAAGGCTTCCAATTCTGCCCGTTTATCATCACGCTTCTTTAAAAGTTCATCTTTCCTCTCTCTTGTTAAACTCCACAGATTCATACCTAAGAGATAGTCATAATCAGGACCTGAACTGTCACTCTCATCATCATCTTCATTTGTTTCTTCATTCTCAGTACTTTTATTCTGTGATTCTTTCCAAGACTTTACAGGGTCTGATTCATAGCCCCTTTCCTGTAAAGTTCTAATCAGTTCTGACTTTTTGCGATTCTCTATTATTATTTTACCTTCAATTTTCTCAAGAATAAAGCGAGCCTGGCTATCTAATTTTTTGCTCTCTGCTGTAAGCATTCCCTCTAAATAAGCCTTTCTTCTTTCGTAACAAGACAGACGTACCTCAAAAAATTCTTTAAGAATCTCTTCCGGAGAATCATATCTACGTAAACAACCTTTATGATCAAACAAAACCATAGATGAAGTTGAAAGTGTAGTCTGCAACTTAAAAACTTTGTGAAGTCCCTGTTCTTCTGATTTTGAAAGTTTCTCTTCGTTCATTGTCACAACAAATTTCACTGTACTATCTGTATGATATTCTTTATAGTCTGTTATAAGAGATGGAACTTTGTCACTTCCGTGAAGCATCGTTTCCAGCACTTGCTCTTTGTAAGTCTGAGTCCAAGTACGAACCGGAAGTTCGGTGATTTCCAATTTATTCGAACTCAAAATCGACACTTCACCGTTAATAACATAACGCTGATTATCTAACTGCTCTATAACTCCTTTGAAGTTCTTAAACCACGGATTCATTTTAACCGGTTCCTCTCCCTTCAGCATCCTTCGAATATTTGAAACAATTTCTCTAGGATTGTAATTAGGAATTTTTGTACTCCAACCTGTACCTATACCTTCGCACCCGTTCACCAGTACCATAGGAATGACGGGAATATAATATTCAGGTTCGATACGTTGATTGTCATCAAACAAGTGAACGAGTAGTGGCTCGTCCAACTGTGAAAATATCAGCTTTGCTAGTGGACTCAGCATTGTGAAAATATAACGGGGACTTGCTGCGTCTTTCCCCCCTTGCAACCTCGTACCAAACTGTCCAATTGGTTGCAAAAGATTAATGTTGTTACTTCCCACAAAATTCTGAGCTAAATTAATGATTGTTCCCATCAGAGCAGATTCACCATGATGATATGCAGAATGTTCTGCTACAGAACCAGCTAACTGGGCCACTTTTATTTCTCGTTTGTCGTTTCTCTTGAAACAAGTGTACATCACTTTGCGCTGTCCCGGTTTCAGACCGTCGACAAGCGAGGGAATCGAACGTTCGTTATCCATGTTGCTGAAAAGAATCAGTTCTTTGTTCACAAAATCGTTGAACGTAATGTTTGTTGTGTTTTTTCCGTAAAGGTATAACTCGGGCAATCCAAGCTCTCTTCTGTGCTTTCTCTCTTCCATGCCATTTGTTAGCCACTCTTTTCTTTGATCTACCAACTTCTTACTGAATGCAAGTTGAATGGCATTATCGTCTTGAGTTCCTTCGTACTTGAATTTTATCCTGTGTCGATTCATATCTGCAAAATATTCTTTTGCTTCTTTAGAAGTGCTTGTGCCCAAACCTTTGTAGTACTTTATCTTCCATGTATTCCAGTTTGGAGTTTGTTGTTTCCATTCCTCGTATTCTGGTAAACTGTAAAAAGACATCTCTTCTTTGCCTTTAGAAATTTTCACAATCGGGGTGATAAATTCTTCCAGGAATGGCAGTCTTAACAAACTTGGCCAATTATGATGAATAAAATTGATCAACAGTCCCTTAATGTGTGAACCGTCCTGATCCTGATCAGTCATGATCATCAGCCTTCCGTATCTCAACGTCTTAAGATCATCTATGCTTTCGTATTTCTTCTTATACTGCAATCCCATAATTTTAATTATGTTATTTATTTCTTGATTTTCTAAAATCTGTTTGTGAGTAGCTTCTCGAACGTTTAGCATTTTCCCTCTCAGCGGAAACACTCCGTACTTGTCTCTTCCGACAACACCCAATCCAGAAACGGCAAGCGTCTTTGCCGAATCACCTTCCGTCAGAATAAGAGTACAGTCTATGGAACCTTTCGTACCGGCATCGTTAGCGTCTTCTAATTTCGGTATTCCCCGTAACTTAGAATGTTTTGTGGCACTACACTTTTTATTAAGTTCTGTTTGAGCTTTAAACCTTACCCATGACATGATACATTCTATGATTCCACATTTAATCACTTGATTAAAAAACTTATCACTGAGTGGACATTTAGAACCAAAATTTTTTGCCTGAAGTGTCATGTTTTCTTTAGTTTGTGAATCAAATGTGGGATTTTCAATCAAACAATTAACAAATACCCACATGTGATTTTTTATCTGGAAGGGCTTTATTTGAACACCACCCTTATTTTTCTTCTTCACCACATCTGCAAGTTTGCTGACAATCTGTTCTGTCACATAATCCACGTGACGTCCACCCTTAGTAGTAGCAATGCTATTTACAAAACTCACCTGCTGAAAACCTCTTTCACTCATTGTCACAGCCACTTCCCATCTGTCATTCACACTTTCATAAACAACTTTTAACGGATTTCCTTGTTCGTCGTTCTTGTCTTTAATGTACTGCTCAACGTATTCTTTAAATCCACGTATCGGTAACCTTTTTCCATTCAAGTACACTTTTACTCCCCGGCTAGATCCTGCCACATCGTACACTCTTCTCGACATCAAAGCGACAGTATCTTTGTCCAAAACTTCCATTCCAAATTTGCTCAAATCAGGAGAGAATGTAACACACGTGAAATCTTCTCCTTTATTCGGAATAATACGAGCTTCTGTTGTTTTTGACATGTTATCAGTCCAGCACTGTTTAAAACTTTTCTTGTATTCTTTCGAAGACGTTTCCACAACAAATTTAGTACTGAATATGTTGCAGAGTTTGGCACCATATCCGTTTCTTCCTCCCGTTACTTTCTTCTCTTCGTCGTTGTAGTTTGACGAAGTTAAAAGGTGACCAAAAATTAACGACGGAACAAATATCTTTTCTACTTTGTGTTCGACGACGGGAATTCCCTTACCGTTATTCCAAATACTTATTTTATTATTTTCGGGATCAATGTCGACTTTTATGCAGTCCATGCTTTTATCTCTTTGCTTGTTATCTGCAGCATTAACTAAAATTTCGTCAAAAATTTTGTAAAGTCCAGGAACGAAACTAACATCACGAAATATCATCCCAGTTTCCGGGCCATCGTAAACCCACATAGACTGAGTAACTGGTTCGACTGAGCCAATATATGTATCTGGTCTCAACAAAATGTGCTCAAGTTGAGTCTTTTTTTGATAGATTCTTTCTACAGACAGTCTTTTATCCGTTTTCTGTTTATAGTCTCCATTATCAGCCAATTCTTGATTTTCGCAAAAAAAGTCACTTAATTTCTCCTTTTTGGATGCCATCACGATCCAAATAAAAACTCATTCGATTGACAAACACTAAACAGTTATCATTTAAACATATTAATCTCGATAACAAGGTGTTGGATTGCAATCTGTATCCCAGTAATCATCGAATATTTTATAAATTGAAAAATTAAAAATATTTTAAAGAAATTATTTTCGTTTTCTCGTTTGATTACATTTTATATATATATTGAATCGAGTAACTAAAAAATAGATGAATAAAAAAATTTATTAAGAGAAAGTAAGTCGAACGTCGTATTATAGAAGAATTCCTGATTCTGAATAAATATTAATGTCAAATATTTTTTAATATTAATTAATATATTTAAATTTGGACAAAGTTTTTGTCATAAGTTTTAAATTTATTTTTGAATGCAGACGAACCTGTAACCACAAACGCCATCGGTTACGAGAGTATAGAATTCGAAGTTTGTCTTTTAGTTAACGGTCGTTCGAAAGTGTGAAAATAGTTTTCTTTTATCTCAAGTTTATGTTAATTCGATCAGTGTTTAAATTAACTTAAAAAATTACTGGATTATAAAGTAAGTTCGAAGGACAGTATTACGATCGTTAATGCTTGGTTAAGCTTTTAATTTGATACTCAAAATTTTCAAAATGGCAACGAAGAAAGAAAAGATCGTTGAATACTTCGGAAGGAATAAGCCGTTAGAAGATGATGAAGAAAATAAGAAGAAATCCGATAAAAGATTATCCGTCGAACGAATTTATCAAAAAAAGACTCAACTTGAGCACATTTTGTTGAGACCAGATACATATATTGGCTCAGTCGAACCAGTTACTCAGTCTATGTGGGTTTACGATGGCCCGGAAACTGGGATGATATTTCGTGATGTTAGTTTCGTTCCTGGACTTTACAAAATTTTTGACGAAATTTTAGTTAATGCTGCAGATAACAAGCAAAGAGATAAAAGCATGGACTGCATAAAAGTCGACATTGATCCCGAAAATAATAAAATAAGTATTTGGAATAACGGTAAGGGAATTCCCGTCGTCGAACACAAAGTAGAAAAGATATTTGTTCCGTCGTTAATTTTTGGTCACCTTTTAACTTCGTCAAACTACAACGACGAAGAGAAGAAAGTAACGGGAGGAAGAAACGGATATGGTGCCAAACTCTGCAACATATTCAGTACTAAATTTGTTGTGGAAACGTCTTCGAAAGAATACAAGAAAAGTTTTAAACAGTGCTGGACTGATAACATGTCAAAAACAACAGAAGCTCGTATTATTCCGAATAAAGGAGAAGATTTCACGTGTGTTACATTCTCTCCTGATTTGAGCAAATTTGGAATGGAAGTTTTGGACAAAGATACTGTCGCTTTGATGTCGAGAAGAGTGTACGATGTGGCAGGATCTAGCCGGGGAGTAAAAGTGTACTTGAATGGAAAAAGGTTACCGATACGTGGATTTAAAGAATATGTTGAGCAGTACATTAAAGACAAGAACGACGAACAAGGAAATCCGTTAAAAGTTGTTTATGAAAGTGTGAATGACAGATGGGAAGTGGCTGTGACAATGAGTGAAAGAGGTTTTCAGCAGGTGAGTTTTGTAAATAGCATTGCTACTACTAAGGGTGGACGTCACGTGGATTATGTGACAGAACAGATTGTCAGCAAACTTGCAGATGTGGTGAAGAAGAAAAATAAGGGTGGTGTTCAAATAAAGCCCTTCCAGATAAAAAATCACATGTGGGTATTTGTTAATTGTTTGATTGAAAATCCCACATTTGATTCACAAACTAAAGAAAACATGACACTTCAGGCAAAAAATTTTGGTTCTAAATGTCCACTTAGTGATAAGTTTTTTAATCAAGTGATTAAATGTGGAATCATAGAATGTATCATGTCATGGGTAAGGTTTAAAGCTCAAACAGAACTTAATAAAAAGTGTAGTGCCACAAAACATTCTAAGTTACGGGGAATACCGAAATTAGAAGACGCTAACGATGCCGGTACGAAAGGTTCCATAGACTGTACTCTTATTCTGACGGAAGGTGATTCGGCAAAGACGCTTGCCGTTTCTGGATTGGGTGTTGTCGGAAGAGACAAGTACGGAGTGTTTCCGCTGAGAGGGAAAATGCTAAACGTTCGAGAAGCTACTCACAAACAGATTTTAGAAAATCAAGAAATAAATAACATAATTAAAATTATGGGATTGCAGTATAAGAAGAAATACGAAAGCATAGATGATCTTAAGACGTTGAGATACGGAAGGCTGATGATCATGACTGATCAGGATCAGGACGGTTCACACATTAAGGGACTGTTGATCAATTTTATTCATCATAATTGGCCAAGTTTGTTAAGACTGCCATTCCTGGAAGAATTTATCACCCCGATTGTGAAAATTTCTAAAGGCAAAGAAGAGATGTCTTTTTACAGTTTACCAGAATACGAGGAATGGAAACAACAAACTCCAAACTGGAATACATGGAAGATAAAGTACTACAAAGGTTTGGGCACAAGCACTTCTAAAGAAGCAAAAGAATATTTTGCAGATATGAATCGACACAGGATAAAATTCAAGTACGAAGGAACTCAAGACGATAATGCCATTCAACTTGCATTCAGTAAGAAGTTGGTAGATCAAAGAAAAGAGTGGCTAACAAATGGCATGGAAGAGAGAAAGCACAGAAGAGAGCTTGGATTGCCCGAGTTATACCTTTACGGAAAAAACACAACAAACATTACGTTCAACGATTTTGTGAACAAAGAACTGATTCTTTTCAGCAACATGGATAACGAACGTTCGATTCCCTCGCTTGTCGACGGTCTGAAACCGGGACAGCGCAAAGTGATGTACACTTGTTTCAAGAGAAACGACAAACGAGAAATAAAAGTGGCCCAGTTAGCTGGTTCTGTAGCAGAACATTCTGCATATCATCATGGTGAATCTGCTCTGATGGGAACAATCATTAATTTAGCTCAGAATTTTGTGGGAAGTAACAACATTAATCTTTTGCAACCAATTGGACAGTTTGGTACGAGGTTGCAAGGGGGGAAAGACGCAGCAAGTCCCCGTTATATTTTCACAATGCTGAGTCCACTAGCAAAGCTGATATTTTCACAGTTGGACGAGCCACTACTCGTTCACTTGTTTGATGACAATCAACGTATCGAACCTGAATATTATATTCCCGTCATTCCTATGGTACTGGTGAAGGTTGGAGTACAAAAATTCCTAATTACAATCCTAGAGAAATTGTTTCAAATATTCGAAGGATGCTGAAGGGAGAGGAACCGGTTAAAATGAATCCGTGGTTTAAGAACTTCAAAGGAGTTATAGAGCAGTTAGATAATCAGCGTTATGTTATTAACGGTGAAGTGTCGATTTTGAGTTCGAATAAATTGGAAATCACCGAACTTCCGGTTCGTACTTGGACTCAGACTTACAAAGAGCAAGTGCTGGAAACGATGCTTCACGGAAGTGACAAAGTTCCATCTCTTATAACAGACTATAAAGAATATCATACAGATAGTACAGTGAAATTTGTTGTGACAATGAATGAAGAGAAACTTTCAAAATCAGAAGAACAGGGACTTCACAAAGTTTTTAAGTTGCAGACTACACTTTCAACTTCATCTATGGTTTTGTTTGATCATAAAGGTTGTTTACGTAGATATGATTCTCCGGAAGAGATTCTTAAAGAATTTTTTGAGGTACGTCTGTCTTGTTACGAAAGAAGAAAGGCTTATTTAGAGGGAATGCTTACAGCAGAGAGCAAAAAATTAGATAGCCAGGCTCGCTTTATTCTTGAGAAAATCGAAGGTAAAATAATAATAGAGAATCGCAAAAAGTCAGAACTGATTAGAACTTTACAGGAAAGGGGCTATGAGTCAGACCCTGTAAAGTCTTGGAAAGAATCTCAGAACAAGAATATTGACAGTGAAGAAGTGAGTGAAGATGATGAAGAAAGGGACAGTTCAGGTCCTGATTATGACTATCTCTTAGGTATGAATCTGTGGAGTTTAACAAGAGAGAGGAAAGATGAACTTTTAAAGAAGCGTGATGATAAACGGGCAGAATTGGAAGCCTTAAGAGAGAAAACACCTGCAGATCTGTGGGAAGATGATTTAACAAATCTTATGGTCGAACTAGATCGTGTTGAAGAGAAGGAAAGAGAAGATGAAATAATTGGTGGAACTAAAAAGGCAGTAAAATTGGGTAAATCTGGAAAGGGTCGTAAAGTTGCACTGGAGGAGACTAAACCTTCACCCATGGGTCAGAGAGTGATTCCACGTATTGATCCAGATTTGAAGAAGAGAGCAGAGAAAGCGCCTTTAGGTACTGGAGAAGGTAAAAAAAGAGGAAGAAGCAAAAAAACCGATGTTGATTCTTTAAAGAAAGATAAAGATGATTCTCCACCTCCTCTTGCTGAAAGAGTAGGAAATTCTCCTACAATATTAGAACAGAAAAATAAAAAGAAAATGAAACAGGGGACTTTATCATTTAAAGCTGCAAAGAAAACAAGTTCTCCTAAAGGTAAGAAAGGTTCAAAAAGAAATCCTTGGTCATCTGAGTCTGATGGTGGTCATTCTGATTCTTCGGATTTAGAAGACATTGAACCAACTGAGAAACGTGAAATTGTTCCTAGAAGAGCTGCAGCAACTGTTCGAAGTAAATATATATTTGATAGTGATGATGATGATGATGAACCAAAAATAATTAATTTGAATAAAAACAGTGATTCTTCTGACATTGAACAGAATAATGAAATATCACCAAAGAAAGATATAGATTCAAAATCTAATGACAATTTCATTCCTGAATCTGAAGATAGTGATGAAAGTGTAAAACCAATATCTAAAACCAAGAAAGGTGAAAAATCTTCTAAGAGTAATGTAGTTGCAGATAATGATGCTTTATTTGAGTCTCTCCTTTCTGACGAGAATAAAAATAATGCAAAAATGGATAATAATGATGACAATTCAGATCTATCCTTTGATGAAAATATTTTACAGATGAAAGGAAATGAACAAAAAAAGAAATTAAAAGCCAAAAAACGACCAAAGAAAAACGTCTCATCAGATGATTCTGAATCTGAATTCAAACTAAAATCCAAAAAATCTACTGCTGTTCCTAAAAAAGGAGGGAATAAAAGAAAAAAAGTTGATGATAGCAATGGTGCAGGACCAAAACCAAAATTACCTGCTAAATCTAAAAAGACTGTAAAAAAGAATTCAAGTGATGATGATGGGGATGACTTCGATGACGATACCTTGGCAAAAGTTACTGTAACTGAACAGCGATCACGTTCCGCTAGATCGTGTGTGCCCGTAAAATATCATTTCGGATCTGACTCAAATGAAGAAAGTTAAAACATTCTCATGATTTATTATGTCATTTAAATCACACATATTTAAGATTTGTCTAACATTATAATTTGTTTCTCAATTTATTTAAATCAGTTATCATTATTTTTGCATTATATTCATTAAATATAGAAATATATCATTTTTATAATATTTTTTCAAAATATAATACGAGTTTTGTGGTTCACATATAAGTGATAAAAGCATTTACATGCATTTTGTAATATTAGCTAGATTCAGGAAAGAAACTTCTCAAAGGGGGCATATTTTATATGCATTAGAAAAAATACTGTATATAATCCACATTTTATTACTGCCTTAAAGTTATTGAGAATATTAAAAATTACAAAATTTCTATACTTAAGAATTCATAACTGCAATCATTCATCATTCATATTTGTTAAGTAGTTTTATACTGTTAATAAATATTACAATTAAATATAGCTGTATATTTTTTTTATTCATGAAGAAAGAAATTATTAAAGTTTTAACTTTAAAAAATAATAAAATTAAATTTTTCTATAAAGTTTTTAAAACTGTAAAAATCAATTTTACATGTTTTACTCTTAAAAGTAATTTGTATAAGTATTCATATTTAATTTAGTTTAAATATGTAAATATTTTTGGTGTTTTTTATTTTATGTATATATATCATATAAACATACATAAAATAGTAGCAAGCATTATNGCAACTTTCCGTGTTTATTCTTAAGTTTGTTTTTCGAAATTTTGAATCGCTTAAAGTTCGTTTTAATGTTCTGTTCCATACACATTCGAATTCCTCATAAACATAGCCTGATGAAGACCCGGATGGGGTTGAAAACGTTCGCTGATGTATGAAGCAAGTATCACTGGAGTTACAAAGGTTTTTGTGTGAGAGTATATTTTTCCTCTGGTGCGCAAGAATAGTTTATTTTTTCTTATATAAGATAGAACCAACTACAATTGATTATTTGGAACCCCTTTGTAATAGGTTAACCCTATCACAATAAACTTATGGACAGTACTTACTATCCAGAGAAGGCAATGGGGAAACCACTCTGGTACTAACTTATCCCAGGACAACACTTGGTGTGCAAATTAATCTGTAATAACCTGCGCCAGGTATTTGCCAACATCAGGGTGACTTGATATGACACATGAAGGGAGAGAAATAATACCAATTCTTGGTGTATGATTGTATTAGTTTATCTTTTGAGAATGAGAAATTATAATATAATTACCTCTTTCTAACCTGTTACCGGTGTGTCTAAGTAGACACACCGGTAACAGGTTAGAAAGAGGTAATTATATTATAATTTCTCATTCTCAAAAGATAAACTAATACAATCATACACCAAGAATTGGTATTATTTCTCTCCCTTCATGTGTCATATCAAGTCACCCTGATGTTGGCAAATACCTGGCGCAGGTTATTACAGATTAATTTGCACACCAAGTGTTGTCCTGGGATAAGTTAGTACCAGAGTGGTTTCCCCATTGCCTTCTCTGGATAGTAAGTACTGTCCATAAGTTTATTGTGATAGGGTTAACCTATTACAAAGGAGTTCCAAATAATCAATTGTAGTTGGTTCTATCTTATATAAGAAAAAATAAACTATTCTTGCGCACCAGAGGAAAAATATACTCTCACACAAAAACCTTTGTAACTCCAGTGATACTTGCTTCATACATCAGCGAACGTTTTCAACCCCATCCGGGTCTTCATCAGGCTATGTTTATGAGGAATTCGAATGTGTATGGAACAGAACATTAAAACGAACTTTAAGCGATTCAAAATTTCGAAAAACAAACTTAAGAATAAACGCGGAAAGTTGCGCACGCGCAACCACTCATTTGCGAAACGGTTAACAACCAAAAATAGGAAACTCAACAAATCAGTTACGGGGGTGGTTTCCCTCATAACATTAAGTTCTATCTTATTACATTATTATTTCCACTATACATCATTTCAATTTTTATAACATACAATCCTTATAATATAAGCTAAATCTTAAAGTCACCAGACATACTCCTACATTACAAAAGACTGTTGAATTATAAAACAAAACAATTACCAAATTTATAATAAAAAGATACTGCGTTGTTTGTTAATGTTCTTTAATGCACAGAGGTGTTATCTGAATCAACTGTCAATGCCTCCACAGAAATAAATTTTATACAAATTGGAAAAAAATTACATCTATGATTATATTTTCTTGAAACAAGAAATTCCAAAAGCCATTTGTATCATTTGAAACTCTTTCGATATAACAGGCTCTTTATGCTTCTGACAATATAGTGCTATAAATTAAGACACTTGGCGGATTTTCTCATCTTTATTTAGTTGATACATGTGGAAAAAATTACACGTTTCGAGCTCTTAAGCCCCTCTTCAGGCAACTAAAACATTTAAAAAGGATATAACATACACATAAAAAGGAATAACAAGTTTTGTAAAATTCTTAAAAAATAAAACATACCTATCCATACAGGTTTCTTAAAAAATAAAACATACCTGTATGGATAGGTATGTTTTATTTTTTAAGAATTTTACAAAACTTGTTATTCCTTTTTATGTGTATGTTATATCCTTTTTAAATGTTTTAGTTGACTGAAGAGGGCTTAAGAGCTCGAAACGTGTAATTTTTTCCACACGTATCAACTAAATAAAGATGAGAAAATCCGCCAAGTGTCTTAATTTATAGCACTATATTGTGTCAGAAGCATAAACAAATAGCAAAGCACGGTTTCATATCATCAAAATAACAGGCTCTGTTATAACAATACTTTCACCAAGTGGCTATCATAGGAGATTTAATAACAACTACCATAAGAAATTGAACATGTTACAATATTTTTTTTTTTCCTCTGTGACACATCACTTAATTGAACTACTTTATCAAGATTAATATCATATAAATATACCTTATCATCTTTTATATAATAATCATCTCTTGCAATTATTTTAAATTAAATTGATTATTATCTTAAATTATTTTAAGAGTAACTGGTCCTTATTCAGGCAATACAGATGTGGAGAAAACCTGGAAAACTCCACATGGCCAGCCGTCCATCAAGGCATGAACCAATGACCAAACTCCCAGTATTCAGGGACAGAATCGCTTGGCCACTGGTGGCCTGGTATTATTTGCTTTTGATAATTCCTTTTGCAATAATCATACAAATTATTGCAAAAGGAAAAGTTAATTGATTTCTAAAGTTTTTGTATTTCCTGATGGGAAAGCTGATTCATTATACACTCGTCTAAAAAATAAACAACCATTAATTCTATCAGAATCAAAGTCTCTTCTTGAATGAGAACATCTTGAAGATCTTGGGAGTGTTGGTAAAGGCTAATGAAATAAACTGGGGAGACTCAAACGATAAATCAATCAATAAGAAACCTTTTTTTCTAGCAAATATATTTAATTGAGCAGATACACAGCTCAACTTCAAGTGAAGATTCCTTACTATGTACTGTTCTGTTCTAGTTGGAACATTAGTTCCATGACAACTTAATTCAATTTTACAAATAAATTTCATTTATATTAAGTTAGCAATCTATTGTGGGCCTGGATGAACTCATAAAGGCTTCTGAAAAGGTTTTAGAGCCCATGGGACAGAAAGAGCTTCAAAAAGAGAAAAACACTAGCAAACTGGTCTCTTCATATTGTTCATGGGACCATACTGGTTCCTTATTCTCTCCAGATTCTAATTCAATGTGAACAGAATATTGCTCATTATCTCAAAATCCAATGTTGATGTTCTTGACATCATGTTAAATTATCTTCTGTTCATAGGGGTCGAAGAATGCAATATAGTAAACATCTGACAAAAAGACTATTTTCCTGAATAAGTTATCTAAATAATAAGCTTGTAATTATTAACAAATAATTACAAGCTTATTAGATAAATTAATGAAATATATGGACAAATAATTTTTAAGATATAACAGATTAATATGTTTAGTAATAATGTATATCATATTTAAATATGGAAAATTAATAGTGTAACACATTTACGATCATTTAAATCTCTTTTTATATTGATAAAAGAAGTTTGTTTACTTACTAAAATTATTTTAAAATATCTTCTAATAAATAACATTGTATTTATTGTAAAATCAAATTTATCATTTCATCTTTATATTGATTGGTTCAAGGTTTGTAAATAATATGTTGAAATTACACTAGTTTTAACATCTACTTAATATTATATGAATAAGTAAATAATACAAAGTATAAATTAAATGTCCATTTAAATGTGATTCATGTGATCGAGAATTTCGAAAATGGGGACAATTACAGAGGCATCGCAAGGTACATGCTGATGATAAACCTCACCGGTGCGATCAGTGTGATGCATCGTTCAATTTGGAATCAAATCTACTTCTTCATCAAGCAACTCATTGTACCTCTGATCCTGTTTGTCCAGAATGTGGAAAGAAATTTTCCAGAGTTGCCAGCTTAAAGGCTCATGTAATGTTACACGAGAAGGAAGAGAACTTAGAATGTCCTGAATGTGGAGATGAATTTAGTACACAGCCACACTTAGATAAGCATATGCAAGTACACTGTGATGAAATGACAGTATAAATCAATGATCAGATGATTCTGTATTTCACTTTTCTTGATTTGTTTTATCATAAAACTTTAATACACGGTGTATCAAAACTCATGGTACAAATGCTAAGGGGTGATAGAACACAACTAGACAAGCACAAATCACCTTACAATGCATGCTTGGAACTCAAGCAGTGAAGTGCTAAACAGCTTACTGTGTAATGAAATGATGATAAACAAGAATGACAGAGAAGAAATGAAAGAAACCTGATAAATTTAAGAAAAATATTTTATTCGACATTTATTACAGTAACTGCTCAAAAAATGAGCCCTTTTTGCAGAGTTGCTGGTGCAATTGCTGGAAGGTTCTTGAATCTGGCACGCATCTTGTTAGAAAAGATTCTTGGTACAATCTTTGGACTTCATTTGCATTTTCATCTGCAGTCCTGTACATGTAATGCATATTTGCCTTCTCCTGTTTTGTGTATGTATCTATCTCATCAGTAATCCACAGTAAATTGACAATGGCTGCTATGAACAGCATTTTTATTTCATTTTCTGGGAAGTGCTCTCTAGTAGTTCAGTGCTTGATGCATTGTAGGGTGATTTGTGCTTGTCTAGTTGTACTTAAATATAGAATATAAATTATTTGCTATCAATGATGATTCAGTTTTAGCAAATAATTAAATATAATAAAGCAAGAATAGCACAATCAAAATTTTAAAACAAATAAATTAAATTAAACATTTTAAACTCAATTTAAAGAACTATAATGCCAAGATTTTTAAAATCAAATTTTAAAAGAAAATGTAAATTTCTTTTAGAACTTCATCTACAAATTTCATTAAACTCTGTACCAAGAGCATCTGAAATTTTATGAACATAGTGCTTTTTTTTTTTTTTAAATGAATTTTTAAAATACTTTAAACCTATAAATGAATGGAAAAAAAAAACATATTTGAAAACAATAAACAACAAAAAATATTGTATAGAATAATTAAGATATTTGAATTTTAATCAACATTTCTTTTTAAAATCTGTTAAAGATTTATAAAAGTTTATTTTTTTCCTAGTGTATTTATAATACAACTTTAAGCAATTTATTGTCAGTTCCTTATTAATTGCTAAGAATATCTCAATTTTGTATATTTCAATTTGTTGAAGTAAGTAACTTTTTAGAGATATTAGTATTATTGTATGCCAAAATAATTTTATACCAAAATGATTCAATGTTATTGTTTAAGCAATAAAATTAAATCATATTGGTAAAATTTTACATCTGACAGACATAAAATATTGATTGAAAATTACATATTATAAAGCATCAAAAAGCAACATTTCATAATATATCATGTAACTCATATTAATATATCATTCTGTATTGATGCTGGAAAGAATCAAATAGAAATTAGTTTTAAACAGGGCTGTGGAATCGGAGTCGTGGAGTTTTGGTGTTTTAGCCGGAGTCGGAGTTGGAGTCATCAAAAAATCCGCCGACTCCCGACTCCCATTTACTTACCAACTTGTTATGTATATGAAATGGAGTCGGTAGATTTTTACGCGACTCCACAGCCCTGGTTTTAAATAACAGTAAACAGAAAATCAATTCCTTGTTTAGAAAATAAAAGAAAAAAATTTTTTTTTTTGTTTTGGAAAGTTTTAAATACAGTATTTATAATGCTTTACTTCCTAAAATCTTTTGTTATAAAGTCTGTTCTAAAATTTAACTTTGTTATGTTATAAAATAATTTTTATTTTACTAACTTTAATATACCGATATGGTACATAAAATATTAAATTTCCAAATTAAAAATTTGTCAATGCAGTTAAATAAAATTTGTGTTAATGAATAAGACATTTTATTCAAAATTTTATACATAAACATATTGAATACAGAATATTTGTTGGTACTAATAATAAAATCCTGATAATTGGAGTTCACTTACATTAATTAATTAAATAACAGTTTTTCTAGTACTTTCAGGCAAGCAAGTCTATTATCAGAAGATACAAAAGAAAACTAGCTTGACCTGTCGTCTAAATCTGTTCACACACATCTGGACATGAACAAGTCTGAAGGTAAAATAGGCTATTAGTATAGATTTTTAGAATAAGATATATACACAAATTTATTAATGCTCTATTTAATTATATTGATAATATAAAAGTTCTTCCAATTGTATTTTATTCAGATTTCATTACCATAATTAGCCAATAAAAGTCAAAATTGAAATTCAATAACTATTCTATATTTATTGAACCTCTTGTCATAAGAATGAATATATCTCAAAATCCCATTTTGCCATGTTTTTCTAAGATTTTACATATGATCTATATCACTGATTTAAAAAGAACTACATATTTGATTACAAAGAGGTTATTAAATTTAGGAAATGAGTGAGAATTTGCTTTTACTTAAAATAAAAGGTTTTACTATTTTGAAAACAAAATTAACACTTTATACAAGAAACAAGCAATTCAATTTCCTTTAGTATGGAGCTTAAACTTTTTTCATTCAGGACCCTCTTTTACTGGAGATAATTTTACATGACCCCCCAGTATATAAAATAAGTATACAAATAAAATCACTTACTGATAATAAATCATAAAACAGTTTATTCCAAAACAATTCTTTGATATATATATAAAGATATGAAAGATATATATATATATATATATAAAGATAAAACAAAACATTGAAGATACCATAATATCAAATATTCAGCCAAGATTTAATTCATGTAAAAATAAACAAGCACATCCATCTCATTACTTTGCAAATTTGTTTTTCTTTAATAAATTGTAAAAAGTTTTACTGTTGTCAAAATTTTTCAACCCTCACATTCAGTTACACAATTCAAAAAGGATTGTAACCCATAGTTTAAGAAGCCCTGCTTTAGTATTATAATAATAATAGAAAAAAAAAATCTATTAAAATATCTTACAATACACATTAATAAGTCTTTAATAATAAGATTAAGTTATGATAATTATATTGATTATATTTTTTCATACAAATGGAAAATTGTGATAAATTTTATGAATTGTTTTTCTATTCTATGTATAAATTATTGTTTTAATTCAACAAGTTATTTAAAATAGATTTACAAAGCAATCTTATGTTAAATATTAAAAATGTTGAATGAAAACTTGTTTTGGAATAGCAATTCTTTTTCAATTAATGGAATACTGTCATCTTTCACAGATGGTTTTAATCAATTTATCAAATTAAAAATTAAAAGTATATCAAGCTACAATTTATCAAGTTAAGAATTTATCAAATTACAAGTTTTCATGTTAAGTGTGGCAAAATGTCATCTGTATGTTTTATGTATTTATATATCTCAGTATCATTCAGCTCTTTTCTATTTTTAGTAAATGCTTACATTGATATAAGAAATAGAATGAGAGTGGAACTTATAAAATTAAAACTTTATATAAATGTAAATTTTTTCTAGTTACATTAATTTTCCTTGGATTTAGTTTAAATTATTTTGTATGAGCTCTAGTTTTATCTATTGTTTTGTAAGTTGACACCATTATTCATTTGCACATGCACACATTTGTTGTCATTGCATAGGGCCTATATGTAGTTTTCAATTATTTTAAGTTTTCTTCTTTATTCCATATCTTATTTTCTATGTTTTCATACAGTGTATTAAATTCACTTTTGGTGAGTTGCATCTTTTTATCCACATATATTTTTTGTTCTAGTGCTTCCAGGATTTTTGTTTTGGTTTCAGAGATGTTTGCTTTTTATTATAACATTTTCTACATCTAAAAATCTATAATTGTTTAGTGATCATTTTATTGTCACTGTGAAGAGGTAAAGTTTAATAAGGTTTTTTCAAGTAATAAATATTCTAGTTTCTCCACTTCAACAAAGCATTCATAGATGATGTGATGGACAGTTTCAGCATTACTGTATTGCATTTAGGCCTAGTGCATGTATTTTTTCCCTCTTCCAATTTTGTAGAGTTTTTGTGGGAGGCATTCTAGGATAAATCTCCATGCAAGAATTGTTATTATCATACATTTTTTCCAAGTAGTTTTTCAACTGTTGTTTTCTTTTAAAAATTTTATTGTGTTATATTTTTTATTATGTTGTAGATTTGAATTAATTTAATGTTGTTTTTCATTTGGAGCATATTTTAATTTGATGTTTTGATTTATTTTAATATCATTTTCAATTTGTTGATGATTTTTGGAATTTCTGTTAGTGTTTATCTCCCAGGATATGGGATGAAGAAGATCCATTATTGATGTTTGCTATTTTTACATAGCATTTCTAAAGTAAAAAAAAGCTACTGATTAATGTAAGAAGAAAGGAACTGATCTGATCTCATCTGTTTTTTAAGATTATATTTGATTGGTGTTTGTAAGAATATATACTTGTAATTGTTTATTAAAAACTTGCAGATAATCCAGATTATTCAGATAAATAATTATAAAAAGAATGAAATTTTTAAAATAATTTATTCTACTTTCTGGTAAATAATTTCAAGATTTAATGAAATGGAAAAGCAGCAATATTAAGTAGTTAATATTATAAATATAAACATAACAATAGCTTTTTTAAGGCTAGCCTTATTATACCATTTTAGGAATGAATTAGGAATGAATAGGAATGA
The DNA here is from genome assembly GCF_000671375.1 of Centruroides sculpturatus. Lineage (NCBI taxonomy): Eukaryota > Metazoa > Arthropoda > Arachnida > Scorpiones > Buthidae > Centruroides > Centruroides sculpturatus. The sequence goes on along the minus strand of NW_019384695.1, from coordinate 430,943 downwards.
AACAAGGTATGAATTCAGTACATCACTTTTGTTAATGTTTTCTTTGTTGGTATACATTTCAAAGTTCTTCTTTGGCCAACTTCTTCTATTAGCATTAATAAAATTAAAACACAATCATTTTAAGTTTTATACATTGTCACTAATTGATATAAATTTATAACTTACATATACAGTAGAACCTCGAAAACTCGGCTCTCGATAACCCGGCACTCCGGATAACTCGGCCACACCCTGGCAGGGCAAAAAAATCCTTAGTTAATTAATTTTCATTATAGACAGCTTTATAAAAGTATAAAAGCTCTCATAAAGTATTTTTCTGAGGTCTGTCTTATCACGTAAATTACTGTACACAGTGTATTCATTAATTTTCATTTTCATGTAGTAAAGGTTCTATGCCTTCATAAAGGACGTACTTTTCCTTTGTTTAAGGGTATTTGGGCAGTTTATTCTCTGTTATATTCTCAAGTAAACAATACATACAAGTACAGTACAGTATTTTCTGAGGAAACACGCATACTTATCCTTTTTTAACCCCATTCCCGATAACTTGGCATTTTCACAAACTCGGCCGCCCTTCGGTCCACATTAGGCCAAGTTTTTGAGGTTCTACTGTACAATCAAATTTACATAGACTACCACATACAAACCACATTGAAGTTTTCCTTGTCTTTCTTGATGATGGTCTTTGGATATTCAAATTGGTTCATATAAACTAAACAGCATATTTATAATTTAATCTAGACAAGAAGCACTATAGTAGTTAATATTACTATGGTACTTTTCCAACTATATGTAACTATTTAACTGAATGATGAATAAATTATTTTGAATGATTTTAATACATAATTTTATTCGTTTAAACTGACATATTTAATAAATAAAATATAATTAAGTACAGTACATGTTCAGAGATACTAAAAAAAGATCACAATAGTCTTTAAAATATTATGTAATTCTATTTAATAAATTTGAACATTGTATGGAAATTAATATTTTGCTGGATATTCTTTAGTTTTTATAACAATTTTCAACCTTCTAGAAAGTTTTTCATTAAATTTGATATAAGGGATAGCAATATATTGAGTCTTATATATTTATTTTGATGCCATTTTTAATGGATATCATTCATGATCATTGTTTTTATTCAAGAATATCTTTTATATGTTGTACAGGATTATTATTTGGAGACTAGTGGTGTGCTGTGACATTTGATGATTGGGAAGCTATGCCGGCCCTGGATAGAATCATTGGAAGCGTTACATGATATTTTGGTGTGTAGCATCCACCAGCTAAACCATGAGGTTGGTGCTCTCATTTACATGCACAAATGAGTATAATCTGGCTGCTTTATACGATTCAAATATTTTTGCCATGGAAGTTGTCTGGTATTCGACAATACAGCGCTCCCATTGGCAATATGCATACAGGAATTTATACTTGAATATACAATACCAATCTTATCATTTTTTTCACATGTGGTATAGAAATTTGTAATAAGATACATAACACAGTTATAATAAAATGTTAATTTTAATTAAGTCAAAGTATGTTAAAATATGAAAATAATCGCACAATATGTATTTATATTTTAGAAAATATAAGAGAAGTGGTGCTTCCACAGCTTCCATGGACTGCATGCGATTGTTGGAGACTAATTTGGGAGAAAATTTCAATGTTTTTTTAAATTATATGCACTTATTGACAAAAAGTTACATATCCAGGTAAAAATGTCTGATTACTGCAAAACTAAGCCTACAGCAGTTTTCTCAGATGTCTCAGATGAGTATGCAAATGATTACAGTTGTGATCTAATTGCATGCCAGATAATGTCATCTTAAAATTATTATCTCAATATCTTAATTAAAAAAGGCTCACAGAGGTTTACTGTCTTCAGAAGTTTCAGTGTATCTGTTGTTTGATCTTTAAAGGCTAGGTATTCCTGTATGACATAGTCAAAGATGTTACACATGACTGATAGAATTTGAGAAAGATTGCATCATTAGGCTGAGGGAAGCAGGATGGCTGTTTTACCAATTGCCTGTCATCTGGGCTTTTCTGAACTGACTGAGGTGGTGTTAGGGAACATGCACACAGTAGACAGACTCTAGATATCCCAGACAGATACTAGAAAATAAAAACATGAAACAAGCACAAACAGAATGGAACAGCATCTTTGTTTACCGTCTAGAGACAGATGGAAGCCTTGTTACAGAACTCTGTGTCTTTCCATACAATTGTCAGGCCTTTTTAGTGGACATTTTGATATCAGGCTGTGATGAGAATCACATGGCCCTCAAAATAGGCATAAAGAATAAACAAATTTAGAAAATCATTATATCATAAAATATATGTAAATATGTGAAAAGCTGTTTTTAAGAATAAATGTTTATATTACATTTGTTTTAATATCATATTTTTAGTCACAGATGTAAATAAATATTAAACAGTAAGGACTATGCAGACAATTATGAACAGATAGGAAAAAAGGAACAATGGTGATTAAAAGATTGTATTAAAACTAACAAAATAGTGTTAGATGAAATGTGAATATTTTTGAAATCCCACATTTTAAAAATTTACATTGAATCACAAATAAATATATATTTTTTCCAGAATATTCAAATATAGACAATCATAGATGTAAAAAAAATGTATATAAACAATGTAAATGTTTTTATACTATATAAAAATGTGCACATTAAGACACATTAATATTGAAAATTAACACAAAATATGTTTATTTCAACATTTATACAAGAGATTACAAGTATTAATATGTACATTATCTGTCCTACAAGGACACTAGATGGATGAGAATGGTAAAAGTATTAGCCTATCGTTTGGGAAGACTTGCGATTCAGTTTGTGTCAACTCAGAAATTTTCATAAATAGATTGACTTGGATATGGCAGGATGCTTTTGATCACTGGGCATGGCCATGGGCCACACACATAATGGGTAAATATTTGTAATTTATTTTAGGATAGTTTATTCAACTTTTTCTGTCCTACAAATATGGGATGGAAAAATGATCCACTTAGATGATCATTTTTCCATCCCATATTTGTAGGACAGAAAAAGTTGAATAAACTATCCTATAATAAATTACAAATATTTGTATATGTATTATTTAGAGCAGTGATTCTCAAACTTTTTCGATCCACCGCCCCCTTTGTTCCATAAAGTTATACCCAACGCACCCTAACCCATTTTCTCTTGTGTGAGAAAAGGATTGGAAATATTCTTAGGAAAACTTTTCTATGAATCTCACACTTTGTGCCCTTACTGTACATTGTTCTCATCATCTGGAATTCCTCTTATCAGCCCCAATTTTGCCTTTGGTCATCGTTCAATACTCTGCCTCTATCATAGATCTATTCATCGCGCCAGAAGGGGGCGTTATTGCTTACTTTGAGAAACGCTGAGCTAAAATAAAAGTCAATGTGTTAGAAATATTCAAGTTGTGACCTTCAATAAAAAATAAAAAATATATAAAATGTCAACATTTTATATATATTCCGTCGAATTTTTATATATAGAATTTGTCTGCCGTCGCCCCTCTATATTTCCTTAACGCCCCCCAATTCTCTTTGAGCCTTATACTGCCCCCCTGAAAGCCCCCAGCGCCCACAAGGGGGCGTTATCGCCCACTTTGAGAAACGCTGATTTAGAGCAATAAATTTTGAAAATTGATAATTAGAAGTTTCTTTTCTTACATAATTTTTTCTATTTTTTATTTTTTAATATACATGTACATTGTGGTTTTATTTGATTAAAAGGAAAAAAATGTATGATGATCCAAAATTGGCTAATTTCACTGATGATGCATTATGCCACTGCTTTTAATTTCTATAATTTAGAAAACCAAAAAGATTATTTCAAAGTTGAAACAATTACTCAAACTACATATTTGTTCACACCTTTGCAGCAGAATCTAGTTTTATAATATGCATTTCTGGATAATGTATTTTTCTTCCTACAGGTAAAATCTCATTAATTTTTAATGAAATCTAGAATCTTTTGTTATTCCAGACAGCTCATCCCAGATATGGAACAATAGATATATATACAGGATGATCTGTTTGAGATGATATTAAATTAAATATGTATAGAAAATAAAGTAATATAATTAGAAGTTACTAAATTTGGGCAAGGGGATGTCCATTAAAGCCAAAAGTCCATTATATAATAAAGTAGATTTTCCAAATGTGACAGTTATGGGTATTCACTGTTTTACTGAAGATAAATATGCTGTATCACTCTACAGAATCTTCCATGGCCATAACACATCCATTTTCATTCTTGTATTCTATTCTTCCTTGCAGGATGAAATTTGTAAGGTTGCCGACCCAGTGGAGATAGGGGATTTAAAAACCCACACCTCGACACCTGTGTAAGGTTGCCGTCTTTTAGATGGGATCAGTTAATCCTGTGTTAGGATGAACCTAAGGGAAGGTTGCATATGGGTGTGGTGGAGGAGGCAAGTGATGACAAGTGTTTACAAAAGAAAAAGCCGTTTATTTGGTAACATTTATGCTTACATCAATAATTGACAGTTCAGTTCCACTTCTTTTCCGTCATTCGAGATGGCGAGGATTTTTTTTCCGTCAAAGCCCCGGAGTGGACGAGATGGGATTGCAGGATGTAGGAGATGATCGGAGAGTCATAGAGTTAGTAGAGTTATATAGTGAATTGAGTTGTTTTGGACAACAACACAATTCACTATATAAAACACACCGTGAGCTTAATCCAGAGGATACTGTCCTTCAACCTTGAAATTCCGATTTTTTATAGTTTTTCTCCTGCTATTCGCATTTCAGATTGGTCCCTCGTTCCATTCCTCGCTTCCCGATTGGTCTCGCGTCTGTTTCCAGGTGCAAGACAAAACCTCTTTGGGTTGTGGGAAAGGTCCGATTCGAGGTGTCCATTTGATACCACTTTGTCGACTCTGCCTGGTGATTGTTTATAAAACAATAACATCTGCACTCATAATTCAGGCCGTTATTTATACCCTTTTTTGACATCTAAGAATTTTAACAATCATTTTCATCTATCAAAAATTTCCCTTTTTTGTTCAAGAAGATTTATCTCGGCCAACATTTTATAGACTCACGAGTCAATGATCTACCTGTTAAGGAGCGCTTGTGCTAGAGTTTGTCTTCCACTTTGACCTTACAGATAGTTTGACACATACTCGAACAGTTCTGAGTCTCATTGTTTACATGTGGCATTGCGTGAGAATTTTACGGTTTACTTGAGTTCAAACCTCATCTGGGAACCCACAAATTGGATACTAATAAGAATACCCAACTGACCTTTGTATGATACAAAGGTTTTCCTGTTAGCAGCAAGCAACTGCTTGATGATGTAACTAATCTTATGCAAACAACAATGTTTCAACTTTCTCAGTTTCTTCTACCCTATACAGTACAATAGGTATGGTACACTCAACTGCCATGGCACTGCATGTGCACTACTGTAGCTGTAACACTATTCATTAATTGTCCAAAAACAGTTGTGGTGACATCTTAATCAACTTGTGAGGTGACAGGTTTGGATCTTTGGCCAGATTGAACTTCCAGACATCCATTTTCCATGAATTGAGTGATTATTCACCTGAGTGCTTGAAGAGACAATGGTTCTTGGCATAAATTCTTACAATAGCAAAATTTCCAAAGTGCAGCCACAGCATTACCATTGTTTTCATAAAACAGCTTTACAAGAAATGTGCATTCCAAGTAGGTGATAACCATCATAGCTAGCTGATTAAAATAATATTCATCAGTGAGAAATTCGACTGCAACACATGCTTATGTAATGGAAACTGTTTTTCATTGCTTGCAGTACCAAAAGGACCATAGTGGCAAGTTTTGATACTAATTTTTTTTATGGAAATGCCTTCCACATGTCCTCTGAAATAATTACCATACTAGATCTTAATAGATTTTTGGTTGCATTTGAACTTAAATGCAAAGAAAAAAATCTACTTTCTTTTCTTATAGGGTTCAATAGAGGTACTTTAATCATGATCACTCAGTATATTAAATTCCTTTTTAAAAAAAAATATCTTTATATATAAATGTGGATGTTTATTTCTTTGTTTGCTATACACTCCTATGCGAGGTTTGCCGATTGGGGAAAAAGTGTCGCGACAGTCGAGTGGTCAGCACTGTCGTGTGGGAGTGGAAAAACTTACTGAGACAGGTCTTCCATCGCAAACTATTTATTAAATATAAAAATTTCTCTTACAACTACTGTTTTCTTCGGCGTAAGGCCTATCCACAGAGTGAATCAGTTCAAAGTTCAATCTTACGATCTTCTCTTCTTTTGGCGAAGATGATGAGGAAAACGTAGGCTCCGGGGTGCACAGCACAACTTGAAGGGGTGATTCTCACAGTAGATTATCCTTGGCGAAAGTTGCTGGGACAGGATGGTGAAAACTTCTTTCGGGACGACGAACCGCAGGAAAAATCCAGAAGCGGAGCACACCGAACTTAGTAACCAAGAACGTCACATCCTATTTTTGCGCGATTTTTATAAGTTTTTCTGAGTCCCAGATCGAACCTTCCGATAGGGCGATGTCGATCTGCCCCCGTTCTCTAATTGGTCTCCCTTCCTCGTTACGAATTGTAACGGGATCGGAGCCCAGATTGAGGGGGTGAGTCCCCCCCGACGGACAATTTGATTCCTATCGAAGATGTTCGATCTAAGAACTCAAATTCATCTATTGTTTCTTTCTGAGAAATTCGTCTTTTCTCAGAAATTTCTACAGATAGGACTATATATGGACATAATATATTCACCTTGCGTTAGACGGTTTCTTTTTACAATATATTATTATTATAATAAAAAAAAAACACTTTTTTTTTATACGAAATTAAAACATTATCTTGCGCGAATTTCGACCTACTTCCGGAGCCTCACACCTAGCTATTTTACCAATTGCTACAAAACTTGGCAACATACATCTAACTTAGATAATGTGATATATTCCATCCAAAAGTATTGATTGGATTTCTATATATCAATTAATTTCTGTGTACAGTACATGCAATTTACTGGTTTTATATGTAGCATTATCTATTGGCAAAAAGATTTTTTAAATAAATAATAAATTAAATATAATTCATATAAAAAAGGATATAATTAAATTATATATATATTTAAATTATATATAATTAATACTTACATTTTTTCCATAGCTTCCTTATAAGGAAAATGTTTAGAGACGACAAATGTTTGATATACTGTATATAATTCGTCTTTAGACATTAAGTAAGAAGGACCGAAAGTCGAAAGATACAAATCGTGTGAAAAAAATGCGAATGCTTTTTTGTCTTTAGGAAACACATTTNTATATAACCGACATGGGCAAATGTGACTCTTTTTGAGTTACATGCGGCTCTTGCTGAAAATGTTAATTTCTGCTTTTTATTATTATTTTTACAATTTTGTGAAAATATGTTTTTTAATAAACATATTTTCACAAAATTGTGGAAATTCAATATTTGTTTTATATAATATTTATATTATATAATAAAATCGTGCTACAGAACTGCAATACAGAATAAAAAAGTACAGAACTGCGGCTCCCATGAATTTTGCAAAACCTACATTTCGGCTCCCACTGAACTCTTGCTTGCCCACCCCTGCTATATAAGTATTTAATTTTTCAAATCTAACAACTTTGGTTTTTCATATCTGAATGGTACTTTCTTAATTGTAATAAGTGTCCACCAGTGGCTGAGTGGATAAAACCACCGAACACTGGTAATCGGTTGTGGGTTTGCTCATCTCTAACAGACAAGCCACCTGGAGTTTTCTTCATGTTAATAAGACCTAAGTAGGGGCCAGTTTTCCATAAGTCTTCCTGTGAGGCATTCTCCTTGACAGATCACCAACATAACAAAATAAGCCAAACTAATTCTACAATTTTTCTATAAAACTTGCATTTACAAGAACATACTTTCCACATAGTTTATAGATATTCTGATAATGCTTTTAAAATGGGTTGTGCCATATACATTTTTAAAATTTACAATTAATAATACTGGGTGCAACAATTACTGAGACATATTTTATAAACTTGGGTGAAACCAGGTGTAACAAGCTAGTTTAATTATATTTTGAAACTTGGAAGAATTATGTAAATCAAACTGTCATTTCAAAACATATAGCTTCTTATATAAAATATAAAATTATTTTTTAAAATCCTTTTTAAGTAAGAACTTCTTTAGTTTTGTGAAGAAAATTGTAAAATGCTATGTGAAATAATGTGTAAGGAGTATTAAGGAAACAATTTTTCATATTTACCAGATCAAGAATTTTAAATTTTATTTATGACAATTTGAGACTAAAAGTTTATGATTCCATAAATCTTTTCATTATTCTAAGTATTTATTAGGAAGCTGAAATAAAAATATGTAATAAATTCTGTTTAGTTACATAAAAAAGTTAAAAATAAAAATTATTAATAATTAAGATGACAAATCCATCTGAAATGTGTTTTATATGCATCTAATTTGATACTTCATGCTGAAAGCTGTTTTCTTATTTCACATAAACAATAGCATGCAAAGCATAATGTAGGTCAAAGTTATTTTGTGTACTTTCGGAAACCAAAATAAAAAACTGACATTTGGACAAAACGTGATGAGCAAAAATTACTGTGACATTGTCAGAATGCCGAGCTGCAATTTTTAATTTATCTATCTAAAAATATATGCTCTCAGTCTCAAATTAATAATATCTTGCCCCTGTACATCATACTTTTCCTGATAACAAGTCATGCTGGTCATCTATGTAACTCCATTCTGGGATAATTTTTGAGTTGAAAACTTGACTCCCAATCTAGACCAGAAGTTTGTATATAGTTAATTGGAGCTGGAGCCTCCTGTTCATAAGCTTTCCATATCTGATCTCAACGTTCATCTATCTAACACTATTCTCAAGATAAAGAAAGGACAGACAGATACTGTAGATGAACAACAGTTGGAATTTAAGGTCTACAATTTTTTCGAATTGCAGCCCAATCACTTTATGACAACTTAAAGTATTTTACTTAGGTTTTTTGCACATTTTAACTGTTGTATTTTATTCTTGAAGTATTCTACCATTAGTGATTTTCAACTAGAAAGTTTTTTATATCACCTGTCCAATTTGTTTAATATGCAAGTTTTAATTTTTTTAAAACTATTTAATTACTTTGTTAATCTTGTAATAGTTACATCGATTAATAAAGGTTTAATGAATCAATTGAGATCAATATTTACTAAGTTATTTTTGCTTTTTTTCTCAAGTTTTCTTATTGCAGTTCTAACTAAATAAAGCTTACAATCTAAAAAAACTAGACTGCAAAAAATGATTGTCTCCTCCATGCTTTATTATATTTAAGATAGTCATACTGAACAAAGATAAAAATAAACTAGAGAGATAACTAGAATATGAACCCTTTTGAAAGAAACATGACAATCCTTTTGCATTTCAATCTAGACTGTCAAACTCTCTTAAATCACTATTATATTAAAATATATTTCAAAATATAACACATTTTCATGTTTCATTTCAAAATATTATCATCACTTATTATCTGAAACACAGTATAAGTTTGAAATAAAGAATCCATTTTATTACACTCAATCTTTGTTCTTTAGTTTGATTTATGTGAAAAGAAGATACAGTAGTGTAAAAAATTATTAGTAGTTATTGTTCTTTAACACTTAGTCTTAGCAGCACAATGAATTTCTGAAAATCTCCATAGCAAGTAGAATCATAATAGGAAAACGTTTTATTTTTTATAGGAAAAATGACTAGATAAATTTCATTTCTTTAACTGTCTTTTATATACAACAGGTGATTGTAATTTAAGTATCCAAAAACTCACTATTATGGCACTTTGGTAAGGTTGAAAGCATTCGTTTGATAGTGTATTAAATGCTGTTACCAGAATTAATGGTTTAGTAATGGTGTTCATTGGTACTGGTAATTAAACTAGAAGATATTATTATGGCACTTTGGCACTGCAAGTCATATGATCTTAATTTGACTTTTTACTGAGGGGACACTGAAGTGTGTGTTGGACTACAAATTTGGCAGTCTTGGGAGACAGTACCTCACTTTATGCAAGAAACATCAGAAAATCAATTACAGTCATTGTCTATTAAATACATTGTTCATTGCCTTCAGATTTTACTTTCAGAATGGGAACCACGTAGAGCAATACAAGATCTTTGTATTAGTGTCATATAAGTTGGTTACTTGCAGCACTACAGTAAGTGCTATAGTGATGAATTTTGGTACTAATTTTTTTTTTTTACAGAAATGTCTTTCCTATCCTGAATTGTTACCATACCAAATTTGGTAGGATTTAGACTATTAAATCTCCCTTGACAGCATTGCATAGGGATACTTTAACTATGATCACTTGAAATATGTGATTAAAATAAACTTTAAGAAATTGAAAAAAATTAATAAATATAAATTACTTTTCATTCATTTAAATAAAATTTAAAATGCCGAAGTCCGAGTCGACACATTTTTTCCAACTCCACAGCCCTGCTGTACAGTACACTACCACGCAAATGGTTCAAAATTACGAATAAATAAATTACTGGTATTCTGTGAACTTAAATTATTGAGTGGGCCCGAGCTCCACGAGCCCGTATAAGTTGGCGCTACTGCCTCTACGTAAAATTATCGATGATAAATAATGAATATGAAATTAATAGCATATTTTGACAAGTATTTTTTCATATTTATATAGCCTACATACGCACTAAAACGTCAATAAAATACGGGATTTATGTAAATTTGTACACAAAATGCAGAAAAATTCTTGATTTTTTTGTCGCAAATGATATTTTAATAAAAAAATTCATGTTGTATATCTCTATATTTTTTACCATTAAAGCAGTGATTTTACAGAATATTAACATGATTCAGCTGGGCTAAACGCGCTAATCATTTCCGGCTGAACGCGCTAATCATTTCCGGCTGAACGCGTATAAGCATATATTAAATATATATGTTAAATTTGAGTTATTATTTACTGTGACATAGCAAAAAAGTATAATTAAAGTCAAAAAATGGAAGGAAGGACATAAAATTTGATTAACAGTGAATAAACATTAAAAATATGGAAAAAACATTTAGAATTAAAAATAAAGAAATAAAGATTGTACCAATAATAGGCTAATGCAATGCGTTTAAAATTTTAATGTAGAAAAACTGTATAATATACATTTATACAGTCGACCCCCTATAACACTGTTGATAATTCCGTTTTATATGAATTCCATGTTGTACGAGTCACTTAGATTTTACAAATTCGTGAGCCATTCACAGCCTGTCACATATATTTGTAAAATCTAAGTGACTCGTACAACATGGAATTCATATAAAACGGAATTATCAACAGTGTTATAGGAGGTCGACTATATTTCTTGAAACATTTTTTAATCATTTGTATACGTGTCGAAAACAGTTCAACTGGATACGTACAAAATGAATAGAACATAAAAATGTATTTTTTTCTAATACAGTATACNTCATACAATTTATGATCTGAACATATTTAAAAATTTGTGTTAAATTATAAAAATTCTAAATATATTATTGAATAATATGCTGATTCAATAATATGATATAAAAATTTCTAATAAACTTGTAAAATGACATTAAGCATTATTCTCCTTAGTTTTGCTGTATCTTTCAAACACAATTACCAATTCACAATGATTAGTATGTGGAAACAAATCAACAACCACTGCTCTAGTTGGGACAAATGATTCTCCTCTGTAATTATTAGATACAGGACGACACAAATCAACAAAATTCTGAATAGCACCATCTGGATTACAAGCAATGTATATAAGTTTTTTAAGCTTCTCATTTGCCCTTATGAATTTAAGAACTTTGGAATTAAGTCCTGCTCTAGGTGGATCTACAATGGCAACAATATTTTCTGTATCTGCTTTTTGAAGGACAGTTTGAATAAAATCTTCAGCTTTCCCACATACAAACTCAACATTATTTATATTATTTATCTGTGCATTTGATTTTGCATTTTCTATTGCTTGAGAACACATTTCAATACCAATAACTTTAGGTGCAATTTTTGCTAAACATAATCCAATTGTACCAGTGCCACAGCAAATATCTAAAATAGTTGTTTCATTATCAATTTCAGCTAATTCTGCTATTGTTGAATATAGAACTTCGGCTCCAGATGTATTTATTTGAAAAAAGGCCTCAGGATTAATTTGAAATTTTAATCCTAATACATTTTCTTCAATGTATTTTTTCCCCCAAAGATGTGTCATAATTAAATCTTTATTAGATTCTCTTTTCACAAATGACTGAAAATAAAGAGAAGTCACTCCACACATCTTACCCAATCCATTCTGAAAATATTCCACTAAAGCTTCTTTCTCTTTTTGTAATTCTTCCTCTTCCAATTTTTGAGGGTGCATTACTACAACTAATAAAACATCAGTTTTGCCAGTCCTCACAGTAAGTTGCCTCCAATAACCTTCATGAGTTTCAGGATTGAAAACATCCTTATCTGAAGATCTTATGTAATCTTGAAATGATTTTACAGCTTTTAACATTGATTCTGGAATATTTATGCATTCGTCAGGTTCTGCAACACTCATTGAACCACTTTTATAGCAATTTAATCTGAAACCTACAGTTTTCTCTCCAGTATCAAGATGCTTTCCAACAGTAAATTCACATTTATTTCGATAAGCACTAGTGACTGGAGAAGGTTTAATTGGCAATAGTTCACAACACATGCCTTCATATAGCTTCTTTTGTTTTTGACTCCAATGCCTTAAGTACGTATTTGTCTTTTCAATACGTACACATAATTTTATTAAAAACTGAGATATCTGATTCATCTTAGATTTAAGTTGTTCTTCATAAGGCAAATTCCATAATGGATGAACAGCATTTTTTATTTGAATTGATATAGGTATATCACTTCCTTCCATTCTAGCTTTTTTTACTGCAGGTGAATCTTCTGCATTACCTTGCTTTCTTTTTTTTACTAAAGGATCTGCCATAGGATTTGCTTTCTTAACTTGCAGTTTTCTTCCCTTCCACTCATATCCTTGCAAAACATTGAGAGCTTTTTCTCTGTCTTCTTCACATTTGAATGTAACGAATGAATATAATGGCGAATTTCCAATCGTCTTTATTTTATGAGGATTTAACTTTAGTTTAGTCCCTAAAAGTTTTTTCAATGGTCCATATCTAATAAAAGGCGGAAGATTACCTATTTCAATTTTAAAAATTTCTGAAGTAAATTCATCTCTCTTTGTATAAAAATAAGGATCAATAATTTTTTCAGCTTCTTTTTCTTCTTCTTCTTTAACATCTTCGATGTTTTCGTTTAAAGGGTGTTCGTCTCTCATTTCAGAGACTTGTTGATTTCCTGAATCTACTGTATCCATTTTATTTTTTAAGCTGTTATGGTATACAGTTATTAATTGAAAAGATATCAAACAATGTTGATATCTTTTCAATTAGAAAATACAAAAACACGTTCACAAATATCAAATATACAATATTCACGTGTCTTCCATTTAATAAGTGTTGCCAGCTATACAAATACTTTTTAAGAAATATATTTATGAAATAACTGAAAGAATAAATGTAAAACATATAAAATAAAAATAACTGAAATTTTATTACGATTATTTTATGTCGTATTAATATTTTCAGAATTAAAAAAGTAACTTTTATTAATATTTTATACAAATTGTTGATGTCTTATTAATACATATCGGTAATTATACAACTATGTAATTCAAATGACTGCGTGTAATTATTTTTTGTTTTGGAATGATAATATACAATATAGATTATTTTTAGAATTCAAAATCGATATATAATAAAAAATTATATGCATCATATTACATATTTATTAACATCGTGGTATTATTATTATAATCCCTGCAAATGCGGGGTGCACTGGATGCACTGTACCAGAGTTAGAAAACGAAATTAAATTTGAAAAAGTAAACGGAAAACGAAATACAGTTATTGATTAAAAATGTATGCATGTGTAGATAAAAGTTACGCACCAAGACGGAGGCATTGGAATCGAATAAAGCTTTATTAGTGCGAACATAATAACAAGGGTATAAGTGACTACAATATCATAACAGAAATAATTTCAAGTGGAACAATAGTACAATTTAAAGGAACCTTTATTATCCGTAGAACTTCATCTTGCATGGATACATGCGGGGTGATAGGGTCGAGTATGGAGGCTTACAGATACCGTATGTTATCCTGCGGCAGATTTGCCCACAGACGTTGCAACTGCTATTTTTGATTCTATATACTTGTAGATGGCTGAAGTTGGTATCTCATCTGGTATCACAAATGATTGATGTGTAACAAATCTGAAGACCGGGCAAGTCAAAGAAGTGTGGAAATGTGATGGAGACATTCTATAACCTGCTGAGAACGTTAGTGACATAACTCCGAAATGTCGATTTTGAGTTATTAACACCATGAGACTTCCAACCATTTACAGTAAAATGTGTGTGTTATGTCATTATTCCACAAAATGTTTAACACTTACTGAAATTTTTATGCTTTAGTGTAACTAGAATTAAAAAAAAAATTACATAATAACTTAAAAGACAAGAAAAACGAACTTTTTATAGCTAGAACATCTACTTGAAAGTGTCCTTGCTATTATAAAAATAATCAATTGGATAGCTTCAAGTTTTTATTTCTGCTCAACCAAGTTTCGACAAAAACTATAAAAGCAATTATCTCAAAATGGCATTTTCGGAGTTATGACACTAATGTTCTCATTGGGTTCCTTTTATCATCCGGTCTACTGATAGTTTTATTGTAGATTAGCACGTGACCAACGGACTGACAATGTAGAATTTTCCTAGTCTAACATCTAAATAAGGGTTAGTTTCCCATAGAACAGTGGTTCTTAACCTTTTTATACTCGTGGAACACCAAATATTTTATAATTTTTTTTGTGATTAGCATTTTTTTAAATAATAATTTATATTTGTTAAATTATTTATAATAAATTGATTTTTTTAATTATTGCTTTATTTTTAAAATTCCAAGCATTAATAGTTTCTTAGAATTACTTTGGAATAAAAGAAGTAAATACTGCGGTGTAAGTAGTATTTTTTTTTTTTTTTTTTTTTTTTTTTTTTTTTTTTTTTTTTTTTTTTTTTTTTTTTTTTTTTTTTTTTTTTTTTTTTTTTTTTTTTTTTTTTTTTTTTTTTTTTTTTTTTTTTTTTTTTTTTTTTTTTTTTTTTTTTTTTTTTTTTTTTTTTTTTTTTTTTTTTTTTTTTTTTTTTTTTTTTTTTTTTTTTTTTTTTTTTTTTTTTTTTTTTTTTTTTTTTTTTTTTTTTTTTTTTTTTTTTTTTTTTTTTTTTTTTTTTTTTTTTTTTTTTTTTTTTTTTTTTTTTTTTTTTTTTTTTTTTTTTTTTTTTTTTTTTTTTTTTTTTTTTTTTTTTTTTTTTTTTTTTTTTTTTTTTTTTTTTTTTTTTTTTTTTTTTTTTTTTTTTTTTTTTTTTTTTTTTTTTTTTTTTTTTTTTTTTTTTTTTTTTTTTTTTTTTTTTTTTTTTTTTTTTTTTTTTTTTTTTTTTTTTTTTTTTTTTTTTTTTTTTTTTTTTTTTTTTTTTTTTTTTTTTTTTTTTTTTTTTTTTTTTTTTTTTTTTTTTTTTTTTTTTTTTTTTTTTTTTTTTTTTTTTTTTTTTTTTTTTTTTTTTTTTTTTTTTTTTTTTTTTTTTTTTTTTTTTTTTTTTTTTTTTTTTTTTTTTTTTTTTTTTTTTTTTTTTTTTTTTTTTTTTTTTTTTTTTTTTTTTTTTTTTTTTTTTTTTTTTTTTTTTTTTTTTTTTTTTTTTTTTTNATAACACTGTTGATAATTCCGTTTTATATGAATTCCATGTTGTACGAGTCACTTAGATTTTACAAATACGTGTGTCGGGCTGTGAACGGCTCAGATATTTGTAAAATCTAAGTGACTCCTACAACATGGAATTCATATAAAACGGAATTATCAACAGTGTAATGGGGGGTCGACTGTATTTATTTATTATTATTGTCTCAATATAGGCAAAGCTTCTACAGTATAAACTATAGATTCGGCGACACTTAATTTAAAATAAATTAATATCATTAAATATTTTATTTTAGATTGTTAATAAAGAAAAATTTACGTACTGATTAATTTTCGGAGATTCTTTAAACTTCTTTCCGTTTTGTGATACTTAGAAGGTCTTCTCCCGCACTCATCATGAATTCAAACAGGCCGTTAATAGTCTGTTGAGTGTTAAGAAATGGAATACAATTTATCTGGTTGACCGCATGACTGAAACAATTAAGACTTTAATCTGCTGCTCAGGAAGACTCGGGATTGAATTTGAGAGGTTGACAAAACCCCAGTTTTTCAGGTTTCGTTTATTTGGCGACTTATTTGGAGACACGTGGATGATCTGTCGAGGAGAGATGCCCTCGGGAGGACATTTATGAGAAACTGGCTCCTATTTTAGTGTTATAAAACCCCAGAAACTCCAAATGGTCAAGCCCATTGTTTACGACCGGTGTTTAGTGGTTTTATCCACTCGGCCAGTGGTTTTATCGGAAAGTGATCTGCCCGGAATATGTCAGGCTTTGTCTTTTACAAACTAGTCACTCTCGTTGTGAGTCTGACCCAACCAGGATATTCAAAAAATTGATTAAAATTGATGGCATCCGGCCTATTAATAATGTACTGAAGAATGATTAGTCGTCATTAAAGGGCATATTGTATTGCAAATTCTATTTCTCTTAGCGGCGCTTCTTCCCGCAAATTCATCACAGACTTCTTTTAAACAAATTTTCGCGTGAGACTCGTGTTTGTTCAAAATAGGCACGTATTCGGTAAAACAAACGGCAGAACACTGTAGTTGAAGTACTCTGTACACCAGGGCTGCGAAGTCGGTAAAAAAAAACACTCAACTCTGACTCCTGATAATTTTAGTAGACCGACTCCGACTCCGGCAAAATTAAATACAGTGGAACCCCGGTTAACGAACGTCCTGGTTAACGACCAAATCGGTTAACGAACTTTTATTTTGCAAAAATTNCCTATTAATAATGTACTGAAGAATGATTAGTCGTCATTAAAGGGCATATTGTATTGCAAATTCTATTTCTCTTAGCGGCGCTTCTTCCCGCAAATTCATCACAGACTTCTTTTAAACAAATTTTCGCGTGAGACTTGTGTTTGTTCAAAATAAGCACGTATTCGATAAAACAAACGGCGGAACACTGTAGTTGAAGTACTCTGTACACCAGGGCTGCGAAGTCGGTAAAAAAAAAAAAAAACACTCAATTCCGACTCCTGATAATTTTAGTAGACCGACTCCAACTCTGGCAAAATTAAATACCAAGTCATTTTATGGGGCAGAGGCGTTCATAGGGTTACCCTATTCTGAACTTTGAAAGGAGCCCGAGCGTTTACCCAAATACTTTTATAGTTAGTATTTTTAATATTTAACTTACATTAATATTTATTTGTATAAAAAGATTAATTTTAACAAATATTTAATAAGAGGAAAAAGGGGGAGCGATAAAATTCTACATCTACATATCATTATTCTGCAGAATTTGCACTTCAATTTTCATCTTCCAGAAAAGTTAGTCCAACTAAACAGTATGCGATCTAGCTACTTCAGCTCCTTGTTCAGAAAAGAAAAATATATACTCTGATCAATTCGTCTAGCTCAGGGGTGGCCAACAGTTTTTGTCCCGGGCCGAATTGGTAAGAAAACTTCTTCCACGGGCCGAATTGTAGAGAAAGATTACAGATACATTTTTCAATGAGTACAATTGTAGACTGAATTGTAGAGAAAGATTACAGATACATTTTTCACATTATCTTGCTTTATCAACATTCTACGCTGTACTTACGACATTTGTAATGGAGGGTTAACTCTAAACGCACAGTGAATTGTTAACCCTTTTTTTTTTTTTTTNTTTTGGTGGGGGTCGATGTGAGGTGTCGAAAAGTTGTAGGGGGTTGACGATCAAAAAAGTTTGGCGACCCCTGCTCTACGCTGTACTTACGACATTTGTAATGGAGTGTTAACTCTAAACGCACAGTGAGTTGTTGACCTTTTTTTTTTAGGCGTCAGAATGTTTCATCGAGCTATTCGGACTTCAGTACCTAATATTGAAAGATTGATCGCGGGCCACATAAATTCATTAGACGGGCCGGATCTGGCCCGCGGGCCGTATGTTGGCCATGCCTGGTCTAGCTCATTCAGAGAAATGAGTACTTATTTAGAGCAGGGATAATAAAGGAATGATTCAAAACTATTCAAATTCAATTGGGTCAAAATAATTTAACTATTAAACACAAATACATAAGTAACACTACAATTAAATATGTAGTGTTACTTATGTATTTGTGTTTAATAGTTAAATTATTTTATATTGCTGTCTTTTGTATTTAGAATAAATTAATTATAACAAAATACAAAAAGTTTTTAAAAAATTAATAAATATATAATAAATTTTCATTCATTTAAATAAAATTTAAAATGCCGGAGTCCGAGTCGACACATTTTTTCCAACTCCACAGCCCTGCTGTACAGTACACTACCACGCAAATGGTTCAAAATTACGAATAAATAAATTACTGGTATTCTGTGAACTTAAATTATTGAGTGGGCCCGAGCTCCACGAGCCCGTATAAGTTGGCGCTACTGCCTCTACGTAAAATTATCGATGATAAATAATGAATATGAAATTAATAGCATATTTTGACAAGTATTTTTTCATATTTATATAGCCTACATACGCACTAAAACGTCAATAAAATACGGGATTTATGTAAATTTGTACACAAAATGCAGAAAAATTCTTGATTTTTTTGTCGCAAATGATATTTTAATAAAAAAATTCATGTTGTATATCTCTATATTTTTTACCATTAAAGCAGTGATTTTACAGAATATTAACATGATTCAGCTGGGCTAAACGCGCTAATCATTTCCGGCTGAACGCGTATAAGCATATATTAAATATATATGTTAAATTTGAGTTATTATTTACTGTGACATAGCAAAAAAGTATAATTAAAGTCAAAAAATGGAAGGAAGGACATAAAATTTGATTAACAGTGAATAAACATTAAAAATATGGAAAAAACATTTAGAATTAAAAATAAAGAAATAAAGATTGTACCAATAATAGGCTAATGCAATGCGTTTAAAATTTTAATGTAGAAAAACTGTATAATATACATTTATACAGTCGACCCCCTATAACACTGTTGATAATTCCGTTTTATATGAATTCCATGTTGTACGAGTCACTTAGATTTTACAAATTCGTGAGCCATTCACAGCCTGTCACATATATTTGTAAAATCTAAGTGACTCGTACAACATGGAATTCATATAAAACGGAATTATCAACAGTGTTATAGGAGGTCGACTATATTTCTTGAAACATTTTTTAATCATTTGTATACGTGTCGAAAACAGTTCAACTGGATACGTACAAAATGAATAGAACATAAAAATGTATTTTTTTCTAATACAGTATACAGTATATATTATATTCAATCATGTATTATAAGCTCTGATATAAAACACTTCATTTTATTTAATAACGATTCGCAACTTAAACAATTGACTTTGTTATTAATAATAACAACGTTGGACATATTAATTAATTAAGTTATAAGTAAATTAATTACATGAAAATTATATAATTAATTGATTTCATAATATGAGTTTTCGTGTTTGAAAATATCCTCTGCTAAACACATAGCCTTTAACACATTATTATAAAATACTGCACGTGTTTAGACATCGTTCCAATCTCTCCGTAATGTTCGAAAAATCAGTTTTTAATTCAATTTTCAACTTCAATCAATTATTGTTTATTTATTTAATTAAATTCTACCATTACGACAATTTAATTAAATACTTTAATACATAATAACAAAATTATCAATTGTAAGGTCGAAATTGATTGGTCGTTAAGCGAAGAAACATTGAAGATTTACTTAACAATGATTGGACGACGCTTGAACTACGTCATATCCAGGTTTCGTGTCTAGTGTCTTGTTTCTCAGTCTGAATATACGAAGGAAGAGAGACGTGGTCTACTTTTGTGTGCGGCGAATGCTTTTTTTTATTTATTTATTTTTTCCGTTAAAATGCCGGTAAGTTTATATATTATAATTGTATGACGTATGCTTAATTGATGATGGGAAATAAATAGAAATTTTTAACGTAAACTTTTTTTGATATTGATCGTATGTTGTACTGACAACAGCTGATGGCGAGTTGTTATTGCCGCTTACACTAATCCAATCGATTTATTATGATTATAAACTCAGTTTCTTAATGTTGATATGAAAACATTTTTGCACTTGGCTCCTAATTCTTACATGTTACACTCGCTTATTTTCTATATTTACAAGCATTTTATAGAATACATCCGTGTTTAACCGTCATTATTTGTATATCTTCTTCCAATATCGAGCCTTTCATAGCCAAAATAATAATAATTAAATACGTAAGTTGTAATTTAAAGTATGATATATATAAATGTAAATATATAAAATTATAATTTTGCATGATTTAAACTCTATATTTTATATTTACTAATGGTTTAGATAAGATAATGGCATAACTGGAAAATGATTTTCATTTACACATTTGAATTTAGATAAGTTAACTTGCTTTAAAAAGTTTTTTAATGTTTTTTATATTGTTTCAATTATTGCTTTATTTTATGACTCTAATAAATATTTTCTATTATCATCTGTGGTAGGTCTCTCTCTCTCTCTCTCTGAGTACCATAAGTGTCTAATTCATTTATTGAGATTTTGTGGTTAAATAGAAATCCTGCCATAAAAATGAATGAATAGACTTAAAGTATTTGATAAAATTTTTGCTTGTTTTTGGTAATATATGAAATACTTCAGTACTTTATATGGCAATTTTCTTTGTTTTTGAAGTTTCAAATTATAACGTGTAAAATTAGTAATTGTTAAAAAAAAATGAAAAGATGCGTGTTTTTATTAGCAAATTTTAAATATAGTTTAGATAAAAATGTGACAAGATTTTTATGCACTTTTTTTTCATTTAAAATTTGATTTCTAGTTATGACTTTACAATTTTTAAAATGTAAAAGAGTTCTTTGATTTCTTAACTTTCTGCAGTAAAGTGGGTAGTGATGTGATGATAAATTTGATTAATTAAATATGTTATTTTGTTTTTCTAACTTGCATTCTTTTTACTTCATATGATACGATACTTATAGTAAGGTGATGCAATCCAAAGATGTAAAAATAAATTTNCAACTTAAACAATTGACTTTGTTATTAATAATAACAACGTTGGACATATTAATTAATTAAGTTATAAGTAAATTAATTACATGAAAATTATATAATTAATTGATTTCATAATATGAGTTTTCGTGTTTGAAAATATCCTCTGCTAAACACATAGCCTTTAACACATTATTATAAAATACTGCACGTGTTTAGACATCGTTCCAATCTCTCCGTAATGTTCGAAAAATCAGTTTTTAATTCAATTTTCAACTTCAATCAATTATTGTTTATTTATTTAATTAAATTCTACCATTACGACAATTTAATTAAATACTTTAATACATAATAACAAAATTATCAATTGTAAGGTCGAAATTGATTGGTCGTTAAGCGAAGAAACATTGAAGATTTACTTAACAATGATTGGACGACGCTTGAACTACGTCATATCCAGGTTTCGTGTCTAGTGTCTTGTTTCTCAGTCTGAATATACGAAGGAAGAGAGACGTGGTCTACTTTTGTGTGCGGCGAATGCTTTTTTTTATTTATTTATTTTTTCCGTTAAAATGCCGGTAAGTTTATATATTATAATTGTATGACGTATGCTTAATTGATGATGGGAAATAAATAGAAATTTTTAACGTAAACTTTTTTTGATATTGATCGTATGTTGTACTGACAACAGCTGATGGCGAGTTGTTATTGCCGCTTACACTAATCCAATCGATTTATTATGATTATAAACTCAGTTTCTTAATGTTGATATGAAAACATTTTTGCACTTGGCTCCTAATTCTTACATGTTACACTCGCTTATTTTCTATATTTACAAGCATTTTATAGAATACATCCGTGTTTAACCGTCATTATTTGTATATCTTCTTCCAATATCGAGCCTTTCATAGCCAAAATAATAATAATTAAATACGTAAGTTGTAATTTAAAGTATGATATATATAAATGTAAATATATAAAATTATAATTTTGCATGATTTAAACTCTATATTTTATATTTACTAATGGTTTAGATAAGATAATGGCATAACTGGAAAATGATTTTCATTTACACATTTGAATTTAGATAAGTTAACTTGCTTTAAAAAGTTTTTTAATGTTTTTTATATTGTTTCAATTATTGCTTTATTTTATGACTCTAATAAATATTTTCTATTATCATCTGTGGTAGGTCTCTCTCTCTCTCTCTCTGAGTACCATAAGTGTCTAATTCATTTATTGAGATTTTGTGGTTAAATAGAAATCCTGCCATAAAAATGAATGAATAGACTTAAAGTATTTGATAAAATTTTTGCTTGTTTTTGGTAATATATGAAATACTTCAGTACTTTATATGGCAATTTTCTTTGTTTTTGAAGTTTCAAATTATAACGTGTAAAATTAGTAATTGTTAAAAAAAAATGAAAAGATGCGTGTTTTTATTAGCAAATTTTAAATATAGTTTAGATAAAAATGTGACAAGATTTTTATGCACTTTTTTTTCATTTAAAATTTGATTTCTAGTTATGACTTTACAATTTTTAAAATGTAAAAGAGTTCTTTGATTTCTTAACTTTCTGCAGTAAAGTGGGTAGTGATGTGATGATAAATTTGATTAATTAAATATGTTATTTTGTTTTTCTAACTTGCATTCTTTTTACTTCATATGATACGATACTTATAGTAAGGTGATGCAATCTAAAGATGTAAAAATAAATTTTATGAATGTCTTTTAGTTGCAATTTTTCTTTTTGCATATTCTGAGACATCTAAGAAATTCTTTTCCTCTGAAGTGTGACCTCCTTGCTATTAGAAACAGCAGATTATAATTAGATGATGATAGAGATTTTAATTTTGTTTTTTCTTTTTTAATTTGTGTTATGTTATTAATTTCAAGAAAACTTCCAAATTATAAAATAAGAGAACTTAATTGATAAATTGTAAAATTAATGCTACTGGTCTTGATGACAATGTCAATAATAATAATAAGGTAATTTTATTTCTTGATTGAAATAAAACAGTTTGCAAATTATATATTTTGATTTTGTATTACATATAAATCTTGCATTCATATATAACTGTTGCATTATCTAAATTTTATATGAAATAAAATACTTGAATGTAGGTATTAGTGTATTCTCTTTAAAAGACAATATGTACTGTACATTTCAATGAAAATGATAGTGTTATCACATGAATGAAAAATTTAGATCTGTAAAAATAAATTAAAAATTTTTTAAAGTATGTTCTTTACGCATAATTATGTATACTAGAATATATATTTATCTACATATATAAATTATATATACTGATTTAAAATACAAATTAATAATATATTCAATTTTATGTCATATAGTGAAATTTTAAAATTACTACATATGCATGCATATATATATGCACACTAATATATAAATAATGTATATATTTATTAAGGAAGCTCCTCAAACATCAATTCAAACTGTTTTTCTCAAAGTAAAAACTTTTTAGAAAACTCATACTTTTACACTTTACAACTATCATCAGCAGTTAGCAGAGGAATATATATATTCTATCTTATCTATATAATATAATAAATAGATTTATTGAATTATATGGCTATTATTATATTGTATATTAAATATTTAGTATAATAATTAATAATATATTATATCTACATAATACATAGATGTAAAATATTGTATGTAGGTAATTGTATTTATACACAATATATTGTACTGTACATGTTTATATATTAACTGTCTGACTAATATTATAATTAATATATTATTGTGTGTTATATTAGGTTATTTTATTTTCTAGTTACGAAATTTATGCTATGAGCACTTTATACTGAAAAATTCATTATACATGAAAAAAGGATGCTGTTTCTGAATTTATTAATTTTAAATAGATGGCTATTATAAAAAAACTAATTTAATAGTATGTGGTAATTATATAACTATACTTATTTGAAAATAATCAATGATGTGGAATAACTTAATAATGGATTAAATAGAATAAATAAAAAAGCTAAAGTTTTAAATTTAGTAGATTTTCTTTTAACATTAAAGTAATTAAACTTTGATTACACATTAATAGCTAAAGGATAAAATTTAATATGTTTTTAGAAGATTAATTAAAATGGATGTTACTTGTTTTGTTCTTTAAAAAATTTGCTAAATTTGAAAAGTACCATATCATTATTTACAGGATGTAGACCTTAAGATTTTTCAGAATTTGTAGCTAGTCTACAGAAATGAACCCATTCATTTCCAAAATATTAAAATAATTTCATTTTTATTGTCAACTTCAATGCTATAGTTAAACACTTGGATAATGGAATAGATTTGTAAAGTAAAAAACAAAAAGAATAAGAAATGGTATATATTTAATTAGAAAAGTTGAAACATAATGCATTAAGAAAATATAGATAAGAAAGCTTTTAGGAAAAAAATGGAGAAATGATTTTAAAGCAGGAGCTTTCCTAACTTTTAAAATCTTTATAATGCTGATATTTAGACTAGGATATTCTAGATTAAAATTTTAAACTATTTGGATATATACTGAAAATTTGTAATTCAGAGTAAAGTGAAAAAACATTAATGCTTAAATGATGCTTTTTAAGTCAGATTAGAAAAAAATTTTATAATTGTTTTTTAAAACATTTTAGTTGTAAATCGTGTTCTTATGTTATTTTCAAAAATATGTTGAAGTTAATTTCAAGATATTTTTTGTGACAATGTTTTGAAGATAGCAGCCCAACTACTTTAGAAATGTTTAGTTTCAATATTACCAAAAATTTCACATAAATGATCTTTTCACTTTTCAAAACAATTTTTTAATATTTGAATAAATATTTTTGTACTGCTTTACAGCTGAACTTTAGATCTACAAAAACATTAACTTATTTTGCATTTTATTTTTGAAACATTGGAATGTTCTAAAGATGTTTACAATAGTTTTTAAATTTTGGAATTTACATAAAAAATTTAAGTTTCATTCTTTTTATATATACTAAGCAATCCATTAATATCTAAAATAATTATATATTGTATATAAAGAACCAACAAAAAAGAGGGGAGGACAAGATGTTATGAATGCTGTTATGTTTGGCTCCCAGTTTATGCATACCTTTGGGGTTGTGGTAATAACTCCAAAGGAATTAATAAACTCCAAGCAATCCATAATGAATCACAATCATTGTGATTGATACAGATTTTGTTTATTGTTGCATCACAAATTTCAAGTATCTTTAAAGTTCTTGTCTTGTCACTTTTAAAGTTCACTTTGATCAATTTTACATCTTCAAACAAGCCTCTACTTCTGGTTCTGGGGCATGGTGGATGGTTTTTCTTCTCAATATTGTATTTATGTTCATTTAGTCTATTTGTATCCCCAATGTAAACAAGATCATGATCAAATTTATTATCTTGTATTAAGACTTGATATATTCCTGGTGCTCTAGATAACTTTGTCCTGATTGTTGCACCAAAGTTGGTAAATTATGCTACTACATTGATATTGAAATTTAGCTCCTACTTTCCTTGTTATTTCTTCATATAATGATTTGAGCCTTATTTTGTAGTCCACTACCATATTCCAGACTCAGCTGGAGTACATTGCTGCTGTACATTAGTGTTAGGTTGGTTTTGTTCACCATTATTACTGATATATCTTTGGGTTAAATGTATGAGTGATGCTGAATATCCATAGGTTGTGGCTATGTTTTTTGTATGTTTCAGTTTTTTTATTGTATGAATTATGTTGGTTCAATATGTGAAAATAATTGTACTGGAAAGTGAAAATGTTGCTTGCATAATATTTTAAAATTATTTTCCAGTTGGAATTTCCTATTTCAATAAATATATTAGGCTATTCAAATTTTTAAAGAAAAGAACTGAATTATTTAACTTTTGGAATAACTTAATATTTTAAATCAACTCTTATAGCTTTAGTTTGAATTATTTTTAGAGCTTAAAGAAAATATTGTTATACACGTCCCATGCCCATATTGTTTACTTTAAAGTTATTAACTATTGCAAAAATGAATTTAATATTATAGAATTTCTTTTGTTATAAGTAATGAACTTTATTTGCTCATTCATAATTAAATATTGAAGAGAAATCACACTAAAATAGCATTAATGCCATTTTAGTGTGATTTCTCTTCAATAACATTCCTGGTGTGAAGTGTAAATTATTTTTATCAGTATGTTTTTATGTGTAATATAATTTTCTATAAGATTCATTTTTATACCTTTTGTAATTACTGATAATATTACTACGTTCATATCCTATTCTGGATGTTATCTGGAAACATTTTTCAGAAAGTTTTAAATACACAAATTAATGCTGTTAAATATTAATTTGTATAAAATTACTATAATTACACAGCCAAACATGTTTTTCCAAATCAAGATATTTTATCTAAATTAAATATTTTTGGATTTTTTGCAAACTTTTCTTCCATATAAAAATTTACCTATGAACTAAAATTAACTGAATATTGAAATTGGTTTAAAAAATTATAATATGAGTAGTTTAGAATATTCATTATATTTATGCTAATTTCCATAAGTTAGGAAAGATTAGCTATTATAAATATTAATTAAGAAATAATAGATATTACTGAAATTTTAAGAATCATTTGAGTAACAATTAGGTAAGGAAATTACATAAATGTATACTACATTAAAAATTAAAAACAATTAATTTTAATTAAATTCATATATGCTGTTAAAAATTGCAATATTTTTATTGAAAAAGTATAATATCTATATTTAATTTGATGAATTGACTGAAATATTTTTTATATGTTTTATTTTTCAGTCACATTTATTTGTTATAACAGTTTTTCTCAAAAACATACTGAAAAGTGGGTAATTTAAATAAAAAATTTTAAAATGACTACATATCTTGAGCACTGTTTAAAATGTAAAAGTTGATGTAAATAAATGAAACTATCAGTATCACATAAAAGGTTAAAATAACAATGTATATTTTATCCTAAGTTTATTTTTATTAATTCTTTCAATAAGTAACAAAATTCGGTACTTAATTTAGATAATTTTGCTGCAAACAGCCATTTGTTAAAAATACAAAAATAAGTAAATAGACTTTACTACAGTTTTAATTAAATTCTAAATTTGTACGAATTCAACTATTTCATTTACATAAAATATTTTTATTTTTCCAATTTTTTCTATTTTGCACTAAAGCTACTGACCACTAGGATCAGTAGAACTTTTAAAAGAATTTGAGAAGAGAATAAATTTCACATAATCACAAGTTTTAAATTTCACACTGGAAACTTTTTTTTTTTAAATACTGTATGATATTGACACATTGACTTTCATAAAGATATATGGTAACACTATTGACAGGATTGATCTCAGGCTGTAATCCCATGGCATGTGATACTATAGTGCAGGGTGAGGTATGAGTCAATTAATGTTTTAATTTGAGTTTGGTGATGGTCACATTTGTACAAGATTGACTTTGAGTGAAAATGTCTCACAATACAAATAGGTATACAGTATTTGCAACTTTATATGTAGACACAGATATTGCACATATGACACCATCTTATGATTATTTTTTCTGCTTGTTGTTATCAAAATCAAAAATTTATTTACATGCTTATTCCTAATCTCACTGCATTCCACTATAAAATATGGTAGCCATTAGCCAGATATGAGTATATTTTAATCAAATATCTAAAATCTCTAAAGAGTAGAGAACTATAGTTTGTATTCTTAGCAGTCAGCTAGCTATACAATTACCATATTTTATGGTATATAAGATGCATTGCTTTTTCAACACAGAATATTTAGGAAAAAAGTATTTAGTTTATTTAAGTCATACCATGTCTTTGGCATGCAACCCCAAAATTCTTTTACTGTATTTTGGTTAAAAAAAGTAAAAATTAAAATGCACACTTATTTATCGGGAAAAAAAAGAGTTTAAAAGAAGACATTTACNTCAGTTTTATTCTGCTCCAGTCTGCATTGAGCTGTTAAAAAAGTTGACAGTCTTATGCAAATATAAACTTTTGTAATAAATTGCTTAGATAAATATTACAAGTACAATTTTAACAACTGGTTCACAAAACTAAAAATACTTTAGGAAATAGTTATGGCAAACTGGTACAAACCTGCTGAATCCCACCACTAGTTGGAAAGTTTTCCATGTAAGATAAATTATTTTTGGATTTTCTTATATATATATATATATATAAATGGACTTACATTGTATCATGTTTACAGAAAATATAATATAGTAAAGTTGTCATCAATAGATGCATTAAAAAAGCAAATTTTGTATAAAATGGATGAAATTAACATATTTATTTTCATTTATGTTTTTTAAATTAATGGGGATATCTTTTTTTATGGATAAAAGACAGAATTGTTATATGATAAAATGCCTATTCAGATACAGTATTAGTTTTATAAACATTTAAAAAATTTATTAAAATTTAAGAAATTCAACATAAATATATTTTTAGGCAATCAGAATTTTAAACAAATATTTTTCATATGTTTCAGATGACAACAGTTGTCAATGACTTTTGTCATGCTGCAGTAATTGTGGCATCTGTTATATCTTAATGACTATTACATTTGACTGTAGCACAAGTTGTGTCATGCTGTACAATTCTAATCAATCAGTTATAATTATTTATTATTTAAGAGAAGATTGAATATAATTGATTAATCTACTTGTTATTCATAGAAAAAATACATGCATACATAGTGGAATTACAGATACATACATTAGATGTATCTGTAATTCTATGTATGCATGTATTTTTTCTAGTTAATTTGTTATAGGTTTCAAAGGTCATTTTAATTTCTGATTTGAGTTTACATGTAGAGAAATAATTATATAATGATGATTGAAACAACCATAAAAATAAGAAATAATAATTACATTAGAAGGTACTGTTATATTTGAAAGGTTTGGATTTAAAAGGAGGTAAGCACCATAATAAAAGTTTAAAGAAAATGGGAAAATTAAATGTCTTAAGAATTTTTTACTTTGTTTACTTTAATCAGAATAAGGTGCATGTTGTTGTTAAAATGTACATATAATATTTAAATTGAAATACATTGTTGTTTAGCTGTCAGCATATATTATAATGTACTAATGGAAATGGCACTCACCATTGTTTACATCTGAACCCTTCATTTTATAAATACATTATATAAATAAAATATAATGCACTGGATTTGGTATGTTTATGTGTAGGATCATACAGTATTTTTTCACACCATGTGCTCCCTGCACATTGAAAAAATATACAAAATATAACAATATTAAAAATAAACTAAAACACACAATATAACATCTTAAAACAAATATTGAAAATGGCTAGACTTCATTGTGTCCATCAGTTGCAAATACCTGAATGAGAACAAATCAACATTTTCCAACAATTGATTAAAAATATTTTTTAATGTAACAAAGGTTACATAACATAACCACAAAAAGGGTTATAAAAATATTGCATAAAAAGTTTAAATATTTCTGATAAAAAGCAGCAATAGTTGCTTTTTATCAGAAATATCTTTTATAGAAATATCTTAAACTAACTATGGTTTAAGATATTTCTTTATTGCTGTTTAATTAGCATCATCTTTTGAAATTTGCTTTGCTTTTATCTAGAGATCATTCACTGTTTGATTAATCCTTATCCTCTTTACCCCAGATAAGCTAGTAATAGAAATTAAAGTTTTAATATTGATACATAAAATTGGCCAGAATTGTATTTCTTGTCCAGAATTTACTGTATTCAGAAACACATGATTGTGCCTACAGCTTATCACTTGTACCCATGAGTTTAGCCAAAAACATCAGATACTTGATTGCAGATGGTTGCAGATCAATAGCAATTATAACAGTGGTGAGTTCTCATTTGCACTTATGTTCTATTGCTTAGTCTTTCAGTTTTATTCTGCTCCAGTCTGCATTGAGCTGTTAAAAAAGTTGACAGTCTTATGCAAATATAAACTTTTGTAATAAATTGCTTAGATAAATATTACAAGTACAATTTTAACAACTGGTTCACAAAACTAAAAATACTTTAGGAAATAGTTATGGCAAACTGGTACAAACCTGCTGAATCCCACCACTAGTTGGAAAGTTTTCCATGTAAGATAAATTATTTTTGGATTTTCTTATATATATATATATATATATATATATATGAACCATCAGAGCTTGAAAAAAAAACAGTGTACACACATATGTTAGGCTCAAAGAATGATAATGCTAATTGAGCAAAAAAAAAGTCCACAATGCGTTGTGGTCTCTTTAAACCATCCACAATGCGAATTTCATGTTNTGAGTACATTTCTTTTATTAGCTTAAGATATATAGTTAGAATGCATTGAAATAAAAGAAATTGTATTGATTAGCATAGTTAAATTAACAGGGGTATATTTAATGTAATGATGGGATGATTATGAAGTTAGTCGATTAACGATGAACAATTAATTGGGATTGTATAATCGTTTGTTGTCAGATGTTTGAAAAATATCTTATAAAATTTTAAATTTTTTAAAATTTTAGTATTTATACAACCTTTTTAAATTTTGCTTTAGTATCTGATAATTAAATATATAAATATTTTATTAGGTTATTTATTTACGATTTAAACTTGTATGAAAAATGAATTACATAAAAAATATTGTCCTCCATCAGGTTGCTTTACTACTATAAATTTTAATTGTCAGAGATTCGATTTGTATACAAAGGCTTTGATTGTTTTGTTATTTTTTCCTTTGTGACCATTGGTCAATAAGAAACACCACAGTTCCTATTGGTTTATTCAGTATACTAGCAGGTAAACAGCATTATCATACCACTGTAATAAAAAGGAATTAGTATGCTTTTACATTCACATAAAGGAAATCAGTCTGTTTTGCTTAGCAACCTGTCCACATTGTGTTCTAGTGGGGCTGTTTGCTTGAAATGAAAGACAAGACGAACTGCATGATTGGCTACAGGTAACCCCTCATAACGCTGTACTTATAAAATGCGATTTAGATGAGAGTGATTTCATATGTGAAATCATATGTTTATCTTATTCTATTAAATATTCATCAGTTACTATTACATACTTCACCAATGTAGATTGTGCAGTTTCCTCTTATATAGTGAAAATATTTATTTGTAATGATGAAAGTTTTTAATTTTTCATGGGAATCTAGTTAGAAAAATTCAAAATACTATTCTATGCTAACAACTATGTAATTTTATACACCGGAAATTCCCTTTGGCATTTTTTGTGTAAGCTGCATGCTGCCTATAATTTTCTTTTTCACTTGCGTTCTTGAAAATAGCATTAAATTAGATAAGTTAAAGTGGACAAGTTAGTTAAAGACATACAGTAAGTGTATATCAATCCTGAATGATCAAACTCGTATTTTACGAATTTTATTAAGTTTGGTTTCGTTTTGTAATTCGTATTTTGTTAAATGAAATAAAACTTTTTTCTTACAAGATAAACAAAATTCATATTAAGAAAATTGTTTTGGAACGTAAACTCACTTTTTATATGTGAGTCTCGCATAACGGAACCCTAACTACCGCGTTATAAGAGGACTACCAGTAATTGTCTTATTTATGTGCAATTTGAATCAGCTTTAACAACTACGTTCATTGACTAATGGGATTCTTAAATTAAAAATGCTTGAGAGCTATGCATTTTCGCTTCTGCTCCCTTCATGCTTCCAGCAGTTGGTCTCCTATTGTCGGGTTATCAGTGTAACTAACATAACGTACTGTACTGTACCTGTAGTCAGTGGCGGCCTTAGGGGGTGGTGAGCAGGGCAATGGCCCGGGGCCTCGCGCAACAACCAAGTAGAAAAAAGTTGATATTTAAAACTTTTTATTTTATCCTTGGCTATTAGTTATAACAATAAAATAAATTTAATTTATAATGCAGTATATATTAATATTAATAAGTGCCTACTATTTCAATTCACATACTTTGCACAAAGGACAAGGGCCTCGCAAAGATCTGCCGCCCAGAGCCTCGCAATGGATAAGGCCGCCGCTGCCTGTAGTAGCTGGAGTTACCAACCGTCCGGTTTTGAACTGAGCTGTCCGATTCTATGGATCTTACTCGAGATATGACCCTTTCCAGAGTCGTACAGAGCTTATATGGGGGTAAAGCAGGCCCATTTCGCCATATTTTTTATTGAACAAATAAAACACAGAATGTTTCTTTCTTAATAAAAAGTCGTCGTAAAAATAACATTTACTATATATGAACCACTACGAGCCCTAAGTTTTCTTTAGACCCTAGGAGAAAATCTCCAACTCTCACTACCTTTCGATGGCCATGTCTCTCGCATTCTTCTTGATATACTCGTCGAATCGTCGAAATGTAATACCATCAATATTCCATAACTTATACAGTATAGAAGTACGCCTGCCAGCTTTCAAAATTTTTTTATCCACGTGTTCCAAAGATATAAAGCGAAATACAAGCCAGAACATATATACATACATAATGGTACCTACCTGCATGCAAAATTTTCCCGTTATTTGATGTTTTGGAATCAGGACCTTAAAACGACGAGAAATGCAAAAAACCCAAAATTTGAGCGATTACAATACTTTCTCTGTTACTTTAATAACCGGAAAAGTAATAAAAAGTTTATGAAATCAACTCTATTGTAAGAAGGATACTGACGAAAATTTACCGTAATTAAAGAAATGAGTAATTTTTAATATTAGATATTAGTATTAACTAGATAATTTTTAGTGAGTTTGAATATTGTTATACCTAATTAATTTATACTCGTATTTTATACGGATATAATAGCCTATAAGTTATATAATTTATCTATCTGTTGAAAATAATGCGTTGACAGCCCTCAGATGAAATTTATATAAATGTTTTGAACTTCTTATTTATCATACATATATTTTTGAATGAATGAGCTGTGTACCATTTCATTTATAAATAAGTCAGTTTTTTTATTTAATAACTAGATAAAGGATTAATTTGTGATATTGAAAAAAATCCAGTCGTCATTAGTTCATCGGTAATGCGAATGATATCCTAAATTTTTAAAAAATAAATAATACTGTATGTGACATAATGTATTTAGCTTTATTTTACGCTGAATTTAAATGTAAGTTTTAGGTATATTTATATTGGGCGAAACGAATAACTTTTGTCAATTAAACATTATTGAAAATAAATTAATTAAAATTCCAAGACGATAAATATTGCATTACAAAATTCTAATACATAGAAGTACCACATAAGTGTCTTCTTTATTTCATGACGTCCTTTTCACACTTCGGGAAAGAAAGGTCGACTCGCCATAAGGACTGTTTGTTCCCGAAGTGTGAAAAGGACGTCATGAAATAAAGAAGACACTTCTATATATTAGAATTTTGTAATGAAACTTTTGTCAAATTATCTGTTTCATTCGATTAATTAATGATTATATAATAAGAACTTTAACAGTACATCTTTGAATCCGTTGACAGTTCAATTTCCATATCTTTAAAACACTAAAGATTACTGGAACAAATGAATAAATGAATGCTAATGACTAACAATGTCATTCACATTCATTTATCACCTGTATTCATTTGTATAGTTACTGGCAATAAATAGCTACCAGAAATGTAATAATCAGACTATATTACGTAAAGATACTGTCTTAGAGCGAAATTTATAATTTCTGTATCATTAAGGTTTGATTTTGATATTCTGATACTGTTGGAGTATGTGTGTTGGAGCGATAAACATTAATGATTTAAAAGTTATTTTTCTCGCAGCATTTGACCAGAAAACTGCTTATTTCAGTATTGATTGCTTGCTGTTCTCTCAATTAGTTGTATGTTCTTTGGAACTTAGCATAAAGTTGCTATTGAGAACAAATCATACAGGAACACTCATTTTCATGGAAAATGAGTGTTCCTGTATGATTTGTTCTCAATGAGTGTTCCTGTATGATTTGTTCTCAATGAGTGTTCCTGTATGATTTGTTCTCAATGAGTGTTCCTGTATGATTTGTTCCTGTATGATATGAGGAAAATATATAAAAAATATATAAAATATATAAAAAATATGAGGATAATATACAAATATATAAAAAATATGAGGAACACTCATTTTCATGGAAAATGAGTGTTCCTCATATTTTTTATAATTTAGAACGTATATGCATTTCGGGCTCTATGCCCCTCTTCAGTTCTTATATAGTTTTACTGATTTACATAATAAAATAAGAAATTACAGAATGTGTTTAATAATTATTTACATTTAACATACGCGTAACTCATAAGTTTTTAAAAAATAATTACCTAAAAATAATTATAGTGACGATTGGAATAACTAATTATTAAAACCGTGCTTATTTCAGTTTTTTAAATTAGTGTTAATTCTAATGTTTTAAATGTATTATAGATTCTCGAGTATTTAGAATGGTAATAAATGACTCCTATTGATAATTGAAACTCCAAAGAATTTAAATATACTGTATTAAATTTTTAAGATATTTAGGATTTATATGTGCGTATGCAATTGTGAAGACGGGCATTTTCCTTGTCTTTATTATTTATTTATTTTTTTTTTGAGTTTGGTTTTATTGAAACTACGTGTTTCGTAACTGATAATTATGAAAATTACGCTTGTTTGATTTTCCTAGTTTCAAGAAAAGTAAACTAAACAAGGATATTTCTTAACAATATAAATACAATGTTTTAGATTTGTATGTATTTCTTTTTTAAAAAATATTTTTGTGTAAAATTTGTATTTGAGATTAAAATATTCTAGCCAATTTCATGACTCTCTTGAGTAATCCGCTTCCAATTAACCGTGAATCCTTTACACGTGAATTAAAGATTATATTTAGCTCTGTAGATAAGCGTTACTTAATATAATCATTTCATTTTGTTACAACAAAAAATAAATGGCAGTTATTTCAGTTTTTAATATTGATGTAAATTCGATAATTCTGAATGATATTGAATAAAATTTTAGTCTGTTTATTGAATATTTTTCGTTAAAATGCGCGTCACGCTTTTACATTGTTTCGTTTTATCGAATTGAATAAAAATGTAAATTCTCAAAGTTTTCTAACGCATTTCTACAAATTTAAAGAAAATTCTATTGATTCGCATGCTTATTTCACGTAACCAATTGTATTGACGTTAATGATAAAAAAATATATATCAATACATTTTAGAATTGTTTAGAAATCTATTATTTCCTTTATTGTTTTTTCTATTTAGAAAATTTTACATTTTGATGCGAAATAATAAAGTATTTACGTTGATTTCTATAGATTCTATTTACTGAAGACATCTATAAAATATATTTATTGAAATGTTTTGAAGAATAATTGAAAAGAAAGGGGAAAAAACATATTTTTTATTCGAATCTGTCTTTAAATAAACGAATTACTCCTTTAGAAAAGTGTTAAAGGGCTTTCTTTATAACAGAAATGTCACTTAACTATAATTGGCTATGAAAGACTTATCAAATGATCCACTTGAAACACTGATAAAAGCTACATCTCAATATGTCAAACAATAAAATATTTTAAATTCTTTTGATGTTTAGTTATGGTTTGTTAAAATTTTTATGCTTTAATGATATATCATTTTGATTAGGTTACAATTTAATAAGCTTAATATAAATAATAATCTGTTAGAATATTTGATGTGACCCGGATTAATGTCGTTGTCCTAACGTTGTTATCAGCCTTTTAATGTTAGCTCTTTGTCTGCTTTTTTGTAACAGAAACCGCCATATGTTCTAATATATTTTACTAATTTTTCTAATAAGCGTAAACATTGATAATTTACCTTACGGTGCGTCTTGTTAATTCTTAGTGAGTCCAACAGGCGCAATTGTGTTTTTTGTTATAATTCCATAAATATTTTATTATATTAATTTTGTAATGAAATATACTTGTCAGTATATTACTGATAAGCTAGCTTTACTTATTCAAGTGCGGTAATAAAGTTAATAATATAGACGAATACCGACAGATTTATAATTCACTTTAATTCAGCATTAAATCTAATTATGGTATATTTGAAGACGAAAATTTATATTAAGGAAGAGTGGATATAATAATAGAAAGTAATGTGTTACTGTCTACATATAGGATCTTCCGATACAGAACATCTGCACAAATTCAAAAGAAGCAGCTGGTTGTGTGTAGCGCTTTGTCATGCGATCCTATACTTTGAATGTCTACTATTGACTCTCGTAACAATGTGTATAAATTTCGATTTAATTCTCAAAAGAATTGAAAGTAATTTTTTCTCTTTTCCTTTTTAATTTTTGACAGTTTAACATTAACGACTGTTCAACCGCATCGGAGATTTTGATGCTCTTGCCGTAGCAACAAGATTTCTCGTAGTCATGGCAACTTCCATCCAAACTTGTCTTCCCAGCAACACTTGTAAACACGAGATACCTCTCAAGTCATCTACCAGGAGTCCAAACTTCCTACGTTATGGATATTCGAGTATGCCAAGACCTAATTCAGGTAAAAAATAATAATTTTTGAAATTTCGCAAATTGTTTTTGGATTATTATAAAAATAAAATAAAATTTAGTGTTTTTTTAAAAAAAAACTATTAAAAGCTCAACTTTTATTTGTAATTTTTAATAAAACTTTATACATTATTAATATAATAATGTTTATATGTACTATGGATCATTTTAAAAATTAAAACAGTGATCTGATCCTCTTTTATCTTATTTCTTATTTATTTATTTATAAAAGTAATTATTTTAAATTAATATTTTAGTTGGAATTTTTTGATAATTTTACAATAAATAAATAAAATAACAACAAAAAATGCAAAGTAAATTGCAGAAAATAGTGTATAGAAGATACTAGTAGTAAAACTTTTTTTATATTTTCAAGAAAAAAAAAAGTTGTATAATGAAAACTTTCATTTACTACAACTACTCAGATACATTGAATGAAAATTTATATGACAAATTTTCTTCTATTGTAATCGATCAGCCGGTTGAATAATGATTATGTTTATGTCTTCCTGTATTATTATGTTTCCGAAGAAATATTTTTCCTGATTTTGAAGAAAATAAGAAGAAGAAATTGTTTCTCTAAAAATTAAAGGAAAAAAAATGAAATTAATCTTTAATTAATCTAAATAATTTTAAGGTAAAAATTTCAGTACTATAATTTTAAAATTAATTAATGTTATCTGTCGTTTTAGATTATAAAAAGAGAGAAAAATGTTATAAAAAATTTTTAATTTCCTTATTTATGGTTAGGTTATTTTTTAAAATAAAAATTGATTTTTTTTTATTAACATGGTTAGACATAATTATTTTAACAGTAAAAATTCATAATTTATCCGTTAACAGTACAGCTTTATTATTATTATTTTAAAACTTACATCACGCAATAAAGATATTTTCCTATTTTTTAAAAATCTGATAATTCTTATACAGTAAATTAATCATTAAATATTTATTATGTTTTTATTCTAATTTAAAATGTTTTGATGTCTGTAGTCGTTATTATAACAATCTGAATTTTTAATAAGTAATTGGTTAAGGATATTTCGAAACGTAAATAATGCTAATTACCGGATTCTCTGTATCATATTGCAATCTCGTTAAATACATGCAATGGTAATTGTGCTTATTTTTTGAATATCATTTGTATTTTCCACGAATTGTGCTTACTGAAAATGACTTTTTTTTAATCCAAAAGAGGATATGAGTAATAAAATATAGATATATTAATATAATAGCAATTAATAGTATGCAAAATACAATTTATTTTATTACTTATATCCTCTTCTTAATTAACACTATACTAATTAAAAGCTTAAAAATTTATAAATAATCATATAAATTAAAAAACAAATTTAATTAAAATGAAAAAAAATTAGATATTATCTTTGAAACTATATATATAATAAAATTTAAATAATACGCATTTGAAATCTTAACTAAATAATAATTAAAATTATACTGTTTATAATACCCTTGCTAAATTAAAATTTTAGTAATAATATAGTATCTTTGAAATGACATTATTTTATATAAAACATATCTTTATATAGGTTTAAAAGTATGTTTTATAAAGTATCTTTTATAGTTTTTCAGGAAGCGAGGATACGCGACAGAACATGCTAGTTATATGTAGGTTATATATAGAAATTATCTCGTTCAGTTTCAACACGCGGTTAAGTGGGAAAATACAGGGTCAAATGCAGTTTGCATACACATATATATATCTATTATTCTTATATGTAAAATTTAAAAAAAAAAATTAATGTAGAGCAAAAATAGTTTTTTACTGTGAAATATATTAAGCTTATTTAGAGAAGTAATAAAATTAAAGATCGAAATAATTATTCTTTAACTGTAGATTAAATTAAAACTAAATAAATAAGATTATTAGAAAATATCATAATGTATTATTTAAATGTTTAATAAAAATATTAAAAATATTTCTGAAAATTTAGATAGTTCAAATAAGGATAACTTTTTAACAGCATAAATCAGCAGAATTATTAAGCAAATTATTTCAAAACTTTAAAACTTATTTTGATAGGTATATTTTGTAATTATAGTTATAACGACATTTATCCTATGTTAATTGTAATTTAATAACAGAATGCCGACTTTTTGTGGAATTAATAAAATACTACTATAGAAAAGCATCCAAAATCTTAAAATTATTAATAATTTCTAATTTATATTTTCTTTCAACTTCTTAAAATAAAATGCTTAAAATTAATACAGTATTTAAACTTTGAATGAAATATTTGAACTTTGATGAACTTTAATTGATCGTAACAAATTCATCTATTGACAATTGACTTAGCGATAATGTTACCATCGGTCATTAACGAAAATTTGATCCGTTGTAATTTGATTTTCATTTCAGTTTATTTTTATGGATTTTGTTAAGCTATATTTCTGACATTTAAGCTGTTCTATATCAATAAAATGACTGATGGCAACAAATTTTCATTCTAGTATCAAAATTGAAATTTCTATTAATGGTGGTGTCTGTTTATATGTTCTATTTACATATAACTGAAATGTTTGGGATTAATTATAATGAAATCTGTGAGAGTTAATGAATGAAATTTATTTAAGGAAACAGTGCCCAATTTTTATTAACTTTAATTTATTCATACTCTGTATTAAAAAAGCTATTGAAAGTTGAGGCTAAATATTAATTTTATCTTTATTTTAGAATGAAAAAAAAATTGCAAGTTGGAAGCTAAAACTTTACTTTAGTAAATTATTTTTTATTTGATGATTAATTATAATCCTAAATTTATTTTATATTTATTGTAACGCTTAAGTTATTGACATACATAGATAACTATATCCTATTTACAAAACTTCGATAACATAGGTTTCGGAATTAGATCATTATGTTTTACATATATTAAATTGTTTCGATACAATAAAAATTTGAATATTATGTAACGATAGATACACTTCCAAACGCATTATTTAGATTAAATAATGAATCCAGTGTATATACTTTAAATACATTATCATTTAATCTAATGTTATTTTTAGTAACGCTGAAATTACTAAAGATTGTGCGCTAATTCTCTTAAATCTTAATTTCAAAATAGTGAACTAATAAAACTTTGTTAGGAAGTCGAAAGAGCTGGAAGGAAGTAGTTAAACAAAGGAGAGATATACATCAAAATGTAAGAAAAATCATTAAAGAAAAAAATATGAATAATAAGTTCATTGGAAAAATTATGATAAGCGGATCTGAATAGATTTATTATTATTTTTTCATAAATGTATTGTTTCGATGATCCGATAAAGAATATTCTTGGTAGACTTTCCATTGCTTCAAGCCGCTAATTTGCAAATGTTAACACGCAAATCTAATAATCTTATTAAATATTCATTTCTCTCTTTATTGCAGTTAGCTGCTGACAAGAAGTTTAAATAGTTAACCAGCTTTATATTTTTATGTAATGTTTGTTAATTAATTAATAATCATGAAACATTTTGAAAACTTCACGACGTTTTATAGACTTCCGCAGAGACACTTACACCATGAAAGATATGGTATACAATTTTTAAATAAGAATCAAAAGATAGTCTGTAGCTCTTTATTATATTAGAGGATACATTTATTCGATTTGAGTTCGATGGATTTTTTTTAAATTTCAATGGTATATTGAGATGAAAAATTGATTAATTTGATTGTCTTTATTCGTCATATTCAACGAGTTTTTGAGTTCTAGACATCTTGTTAGTTTTTTTTCTGTTAAATTAATTGCATTTGAGCGCGCACAAAATTAGTGTTGAAATTTTATTTTTTTTTATCTCGCTA
The DNA here is from genome assembly GCF_000671375.1 of Centruroides sculpturatus. Lineage (NCBI taxonomy): Eukaryota > Metazoa > Arthropoda > Arachnida > Scorpiones > Buthidae > Centruroides > Centruroides sculpturatus. The sequence goes on along the minus strand of NW_019384695.1, from coordinate 390,291 downwards.
CAATATCAAGTCTTTTTAAACTAGTTAAATTGATAAAGAAGATAGAACTTGTCTTCTTGGTGCCTATAGGGCGGAAAGAATAAAAAGAAAAGATAAAATTCGTATAAGGAACTGATAACATGAATTCATTCAAAGATTTATGTCAATTTGTAATATACAGCATGATTCACAGCTTTTGGTTTTCGTGTTTTAATTTTCAGAACAACGAATTAACAATATAAAATGAAAATTTAATTAGTATTACGTATATATTTTTGTCCATTATCTGGATTATTATTCTTCAAATTTTTAAATATAACGTTTAAAAAATGCCTAGAGTTTTGAACCGAAACCGAAACTGATCCAGCTTGGATGAGATGGTTTGAACTGTCTAAGAGTACGCATTATGTTTACCTTAATTAATCATTTGAAGAAACACATCGATCGATGAAATCATGCGAAAATTCCTATAGAGAGCTGTGTCGAATCTGATATGGTCCCTCACGATTTCATTACTTGATTTCTTTTCTATCATCTATATTGGACCATCCCTCAGCTGTTAGAGAAGTCTTGATTTCCAGTGATTTAAATAGGAGACTGTTTTATTTGATCGAATGTTCACGAAATCTATCTGAAAAAAATCTCGTTATGTTTGGATAAAGTTTGAATTATGAGTTCTTTCTTGTTTTTTTATATTAAGCTGTGCTAAGAAGATTATTAGCTTTATAGAGTACCCTATATTATACTGTAATCCTCATTGAATGACGATCCATGTGTGCTATCTGCAATTGACGATACTGTCCACTATAATATGTAATACACTATAATTTCATACATGACGACACTGTCTTCAGTGGCGCCAACTTATATGGGCTCTTGGGGCTCGGACCCACCTAATAATTTAAGTTCACAGGATAATTTATTTCTTTGTAATTTAGGTGTGGTAGCGTACTTCAATAATATTGTCCCGCCGTTTGTTTTTTTCGAATCACGTAGCTATTTTGAATGTGCACGAGGTCCACGCTAGAAATTCGGATCTGGAAGAAGTTTGACGAATTTATAAGAAATGCATTTAGAAGAAATACAGTTTGCAACACAACGCGCTCTTTAATGGCGACTAATCGTTTTTAGCACATTATTAATCAATGATTTTATAGTTTGAATATCCTAGTTTAGTAAAAGAAAGATGCAAAAGTTACAAGTACATTTTAATTTGTGGAACATTTCTTTAGAGTACCACATTGTTTTAGTAGCGATTTAAAACTGTACTAACCGTTGTACTGAAAAACATTTGGTATTTATAATATTTTGGTATTAGACAATTATATTTCGTAACTTAATCTAAATGTTTACGTGAATGTATAATATTAACCCCGGATTTGATTGATTTATATTTATTTTTTAGTCCCATTTTGAGCCCATCCAATATATTTAGACTTAGAGTTCATCATTCATGATACTCAAATGCCAAACTTCATGTGAAAATGTGCTAATCATATCCTGTCTAGAATCCATATTTCAGATTTCACATTTTAATCATATAAAAGAATTATATGAGAGATATAATTGCTGTCACAGTTTAGTTTTCATCAGCGTCAGTTAACAATTAGCCTTCCAATTAATTAAATTCTATTTCTTACATAGTTCAATTTTTTAATTTCAGAATTTTTATTCTGACGATCTTTACAGTATTATAGGCCTATATATGTTATAAAGATCGTCAGAATGGACATATATATATATATACATATCTTAGACACTTCGAATATTTCTTGCAAATTTGTTATAACATTTTCCACTTTTATCGTTTTTAATTCAATGAAAATGAAATGAAAATAAAAATAAATTTATCAAAATGTATTTAAAATCTAATTGCTAAAGTACAGATTCAAATATTTATATATGCATGATTTTTGTGTTAAAATATAGGCCTATCGCGATCCATTTGATGCATCATAAAAAATCTATTTTATGCATTGTTTTTGTTTGTATTTATATAATTGATTTTGACATTTTTCGCACCTGATTTATAGTAACGAAATGGTTTCCATTGAGATTCACATTAAAAAATCATGTGGCAAACTTATTTCTAAATATTTTAAACATTTTTTTTTTAATTTAGATAATTGAAGATACTTCTAATGTATGAGACCAAACTCACTACAGTTAACTTAATTGAAAACATTTTTAAGTATGAAACAAGTTTCATTTAAAAATGATTCATTATTTTCACGCAGTGATAATTATTGTTTTTTTTATTATTGAAGTTTTTTGCTTTTTTATTTTGGATCAAATAAAATAGTAATAATAATTTGTCCTCTTAACATAACATGCATCAATAAATTTCGTGTGTGTGTCTCTCTTTCTCTCTCTCTCTCTCTGTGTGTGTGTGTGTTGTGTGGTTTTTTTATGTTTCTGTTTAAATATTTATCTGTGAGATTTGAAAACTTGTGCGTTAAAATTAATAAAACATGGGAGTTTTTCTACGATATCACGTATTATTTATCGACAAAACACTTTATTCAGTTTAGAAATCAAATAAAAATAGAAAAAAAAGCAATATTATAGATTGGAGAAAATCGTATAAAAGTGGCTTCAATACTAAGCTTTATTTACGTTAGTTTTACGTTGAATGAACAATTTACACCATCAGTTTGTTTGTTTATTTTTTAACGTTGATATTAATATAGCAATTAACATTAATTGAATTAAATTAATCATCTACAGCTTCTACTAAGCATAACGTTAATTGACTTATTATCGATTTACGTAGAGGTTATTTTTACAAGAGACAACATACTTGATTATTGAACGGAGATTAAACTGACAAATTAAAACTTACAAGCCTGACTGATTGTCCATCAAAACTCATTATCGTCGCGAATTTCATTAACAAAAAATTAAAAAGATTTTACTTGAACATAACTGTAACGAAAATGGTTATTTTCACATGCTACTGATTAAATGCGACAATATTCCAAGAATCATCGATTGTGGGGAAAATAGCATTTGAAGGATTTCATTTCTGTAATTTAATCAGATTATTTTTGGTTGTTTTATTTCCCCCCCCGTTGTAAATAATAATTCAACGACACAAATCGAAAAATTGCGTTGAAGTGATTTATGAACAAATTTGATAAATAGACAGGCACCATTAAAAAATAATTTATTTCTACATGATTAAAAAGAAAACTAGTGTTTGATAAAAACAAAATCGATCCGCCACTTCCGAAATTTCGATTAAAATACTTTTGCTGTGTTATTTTTACGATCCAATGGTGTAACTATGGGGGAGTTAAGGCGTTAAAGTCTCGGTAAAAAAGTTTCTGGAGAAGATATTCTAAATATAATCCAACAGAAGTCTTGTAAGCTTGATATTGTATTATAAGAATACACATGATTACTGTAATTTAAGTTTGTTAGTCCCTACCAAACTTAATTCCTGGCTGCGTCAATGTTGTGATTACAAATTCTAAGATAGATATTTGATCTAATTCCATTATTAAAACTATCAGAACTTGAATAATGATTGTTAACTCTGAAATAACGTTACATTACTTGACCGGATGAACGTTAAATTACTTGTACTGGATGGAAGAGCTAAAAATAACAACCCTTAAATAAAATTTTAAGATGCCGAATTTTTAAAACTTCTAATTAGAATTTTTAGTGAATCGTACAAGAAAAAATTTTCCGTACTTAATATATTGATCGTAAGAGAAGTGAATTACTCTTATAATTTATAGTTTAGATTAATTTTTAATGTGCATATTTTAAACGTGTAAAATTCTAGTATTAAACTAGGAAATATGGACCATATATGAACATAATTAATCTTTGGAGAAGATGGTTCTATGTAAAAACGAAAAATATTTTTATCATCTTTATATAAAATTTTTTACGATTATTTGTAAATAATTTTGTGTTAGTGGGTAAATAATTATTTATAGTTATATCATATTTTATTATTTAAATAAAATATTTTTAAAATAATCGATATACCGTACACTGGAACTTTTGTTATTACTATTATTCTCTGGAATAGCTTCTGTTTCTTTGAAATTAAAAATACTTGGATAAATTATTTCCATTTCTATGTTTCCCAGAGGACAGACTTCTAGGAAGATTGTTTATTATACTCTTATATAATAAATATAACAGTATAACAAATCTTCTCGAAGCTTATTCCTTTTTTAATGTACAGTACTTCTAATATATTACTACGACCTTTAAATATTCTTTCTACTGTATATACGGAAATTATTTAGATAAGAATTTTAATTATATTTATTATAATAAAAATAATTAAACACAAAATTTTTTTTATAATTATATTAAGAAATACTGCGAAATAGATTAATTTAGATATTTTAATTGTGTTTCCTGTTGACAAGAATACTCTAGAATTAAAGTAAAACTACTAAATGTTAAACGCTTTTGTGTTAAAACGTTAGGGATGGTGTTCAGTTGTCCTTTAGCAATTTGTAAATAATAAAATAAATAAATAAATTTTGTCGCCTTCGAAGCCTAGAAATATAAACTATATTTGAGTTTTAGAAACAAGCCTTCCAGAACTAGACTGACATAAACCCTGAAGGCGTATTTTTGACTTAGTTTTACACTGGATAGTTTGATTTTCCAGTTGGTTGGCTTGTTTTTTTTTATTTCCTTCTATACGTCTGCATTGGGAGAAGACAAAAGATGTTTTTAGCATTATAAGTAAGGATTTAAAAAGCTAAAAATATCTTTTTGGCTCTTTGAAGAAATTAAAAAAAGTTCTCGATTTCAAGTTCATATTAATTTTTTCTTTCGGGGAAAGGATCTTGTTCCTTTCCTACAAGTCATTATAAATTCCTAATTTTTAAAAATTTTCAAGGTTTTAACTTAAATGGTTTATTATTTTAAGTAAGGCTAAGTTAAAACCTTGAAGATTTTTAAAAATTAGGAATAATAAACCATTTATTTCATATATTAGTATTATATTATATGATAGGAATGCGTTATAATGTACAATAAAAAAATATGTTTTTTTTTATTGTGCATTGTAATGCGTTTCTATCATATAATAGTATATTAAATTAATTCATACAATTTGAAATCTAATTTATATTTAAAAAATATAGATATATATATTATATTGAGAATTTATCATGTAGTTAGTGTTTAGCATTATTTTTAAAATTAATAATTACCTAAAATTTATTAAATTTAATTAAATTAATTTAATTAAAAATCAATAAACAATTTAATTAAAGTTGATATAACTTTTTTTTTATTGCGTTTAACCAGAATAGTTTTAGATATTAATTAGTGTTCTCTTAATTAAAACTATTCTCATTGGTTATTGTTTTTTTCAGTTATTATTGGTTGTAAATACTGATATACATCAGGTTTTAATCATAAGAAGAGAATAATGATTAATATAAAAAAAAATTCATTAATAATTTAAATAAGAAAAATATATTTAAAAATGAATCTCTTCTTTTTAAGAAGAAAAATTATCTGGATTTAACTAAATAGTGAATTAAAGTAGGCTAATTAATATAAACTAATTTTTTTTTTACTCTCATTTAAATTAATACTAAACGATCTCCATTTTTGTTTTTAATTAGAAAATAGGCAAAATTAATTTTAATAGAGTTTAGTTTTGTAATTAGGAAATTATATTACACAATTTTGTTTAATCATCAAGTATTACTTGTGTAAAAATCTGTTTGTAATGATATTCGGATTTAAACCTGTTTATTTGCGATTGCAATAAGCAGATTTTCTCATTGTATTTTAGATACATTAGCCCGGAATTGTGATGCAAAACTTATGACGTACGATATTTTAACCTATCAAGTAATCGAAATGAACTTTTAGTATCGTTCGGTCTTTAAAGTTAATTTAGATGCGCTCTACATATCAAGAGTAATGTTTAACCTTGTTTATAAAAAAAAAAAAAAAATAGTTTATTGCCTGATGCAAAACAATGCGATAAAATATTTTAGCTAATCGCGACCATCATAGATCTTCATTTGATTTTCGGCTTAAGCGCGTTTTTTACATTCCAAAAAAAACGTCAGATAATTTTATGATTTCGAAGATATATATATATACTTATTTATAAAAGGAATTTAAAATCTGAAAATAAGGTATTTTTTTGCGGAACTGTCCCACTAATGTAACGGACCGAAGTACAGATGCGAATCTTGCAGATGATAATTATGGTAAATTAGCCGAAACGACGGAAGCACCCTTCGTATCCAAATAGCCGAGATGAAGCAACTGTTAAAAATTTCGAAATAAAACGTCATTTATCCGATTTTTTTTTTTTCTTCTTTTTTTTGCTTATGACAATGACAATAAAATCCACACGAAAATGACTGTACTTCAGTTTTTCACTTACTCGTAGATATTTGAAAATCGCTTTAATGAAAATTAAACAAACGACTAAAATGCAATTAAATTTATTAACGTATAATTAATAATACATAGAACTTTGCGAAAAATCTAAATTAACAAATCATGTTTGAAAATCGGAGTCGACGAGTCGCGTAATATTAACATTGTTCGATATCACCGGTTTGATGCCAAATCGTTCTCACGTTAAAATCATAAATATCGATCAAGTAATATGTGGCCAACCATATATTGTGACTAAAGCTTATTTTTATAGAGGTTAATATATTACAATATAATAAAAATTTCCTTTCTGCTGTATTTCGGGAATAATATTTCTTGTAATCCGTTCTATTTTTGTTACATAAATGTAATTGTAATACTTCCCCTTTCAATATATCATGTTATCGGTTTCTTTGAGTTATATATACGTACTAAAGACACGTGTATTAAATAAATTAGCTCATTTAATTATAATTTTGACGAATTAATGCATTTTTGATGTTAAATTATCCACGAACTGTCCAGCATTAACACACAAGTCCGAATTTGCCTAATTCCATTAATTTATGTATTATAGTTTTCTTCTTCTCTTCAATATTATATTTATACTGCAGTAAAGTTTTTGAATAAATTTTTATTCGTTGGCTGAGAGTTTTTATAGAATATTTCTATATTCCCGATAGAGAAAACTTAATTCATTTTCGCTTTCTAGAATTGAAAGAAGAAAAATTTTTTCATATAATCGACAGTAATTATTTTATAGCATTAACTACAATAAAAGTCTTGGAAGTCCTGTTAATCTTACGTAATAAATTACAATGATTACTGCTTTAGGTAATTATTATCTATTTAACGATTAAGTCATTGATAGAATAAATTACAGTCGGGCGATTTATTTATTGACTGGCTAGTAAGTCCACTGCGAGACGAGTCGACGACCCAGGCGACTCAACCAGTTTTTACGCGTTCGCTGACCCACCCCTCAAGTTCTATATTGTATTTTGGCCGTTCTTTATAATTTTTAAATTCAAAATTTATGAAAAATATAATTATTCTTATAGCTAAACAGAGTTAACGAAATAAAGTTTCCGTCCACAGTTCTATGTATTTTATTAACACTTCGTTATTTATAACGAAAGGTGTACAGATGTAGCACGTCTTCGAACTGTACATAATTTGTTAACTGTCTGAAAGTTCTTAAGTTTGGCGCCTTCTTCTTCTCGTTAGCTTTTTTTGGACTGTGAAATCATTTCATGTTTTCGTATATTAATGTACGAATTAAAAATTTATGCGATCAGCTTTAAGTTAAAAAAAATTACTTTCTGTTCGACTACTACTTCACGTTTTATTTGGTTAGTGATATTATCTCCAGACAACATAATTCTTTATTTATCTCACTTCTAAATAAGGAAAGATGTAATCGTGGAAGGAGCAAAAGCAGAATGTGTGAAAGAGATTTCCTGAGAATTTAATAGAATACGTAAAACTGCAACCGGCTACTAGGTAAAAACCACAAAAAATTAAAAAGTTATTGCACGAAGAATCGAAACCTGTACACAGACTTAACACAGAAAAGACAACCACAGTATTTAATGAAGTCAACGTTATTCAAAATGGCAAAGTTGCCATTGTATGTTACAAAACTTGACCTTTCCAAGCATTCTATTAAATTTTATTCCAAAAATTTGATCAGGATAAAATTATATAGAATTTAAGAAATTTTTTTAATCACAATTTTTAATATAAAACCTCGGCATAACAGTCAAGTTGATTTATTAAAAATTATTTGAGAAAAGTTTGGTACAAATTTTATTGTCCTTTGATACAGAAATATCACCTTGTGTTGCTCTTGATAGGAACTGATCTCGAATTAATAAGCATAGCCAATTATGAATCCTTCAGAATGTTTTTATTTTGACACTCTTGGTCATTATGATAGACTTGATAGAGCGTAGCGTAACGAACTTAATGAACAAAAATTTTCAGACATACAAATAGAGTGCGCCGCACTGACGACCGGTTCCATTTTTTTTAACTCATTGATTCCATTTGTTCAATGAAAGAGTCGCTTAGCAACCACGTAAATGTCCGTATATCACGAAAACTCTTAGTACAGACGTTCATAAATTTTGATTCCGATTTCGAAATACGTCTAGAAATGTATTTAGATTGTTATAGGAGGGATTAAAAATTTTTTTGCGGTTTATGACCGTATCCCGCAAGGTTACTTTGTTAAATCGGATTTTATTGGCTAAAAAATTTAATTAATAATAAATAAACAGTTTGCATATCGTTAATAAATTTTTAGTAACTAGTTTTCGTCAGTACGTTTCGCGTGGTTAAGAATACTTTACACCTCGTTACTTCTGTCTTACTTATTTGACGACTTTCATTGGTTTTTCTCACCTACAATAGATTTTCTGTACGACTTGATTTGTATCGTTTCAATATAAAAAGAATTCATTTTCTACAATATTTTTTTTTCCCTTCTCTTCTCTTCCAATTTCTTCTATGATTGCGTCACGCGTGATTCACGTTAAAGACATGCCGACGCAAGCGTGACGGGTGGAGTTCGAACCAGTTCGCACCTTACAGATCACCTTGTATAGGTCACGGGACCGGAAGAAGTATCGTCTTGGAATAAATAGTACTACTAGCGGAACACGTGTTGAGTCAGTAACACAGCGTATGTTTTGTTTAGTAGCATTTTGGATGCGTCATGTTCTTATATCAAGGTGGGCTTTTGGTTTATGAGAAATAATTGATCAAATTATATATAGAATTATCGTTTTTTTTAAATAAATCTCCTGCTGAAATATGCTGGATTTTATAAATTTTAGCGTTTTATTAATACTAAATTATTAATATTTTCTAATCAATNAGATCGAAATAATTATTCTTTAACTGTAGATTAAATTAAAACTAAATAAATAAGATTATTAGAAAATATCATAATGTATTATTTAAATGTTTAATAAAAATATTAAAAATATTTCTGAAAATTTAGATAGTTCAAATAAGGATAACTTTTTAACAGCATAAATCAGCAGAATTATTAAGCAAATTATTTCAAAACTTTAAAACTTATTTTGATAGGTATATTTTGTAATTATAGTTATAACGACATTTATCCTATGTTAATTGTAATTTAATAACAGAATGCCGACTTTTTGTGGAATTAATAAAATACTACTATAGAAAAGCATCCAAAATCTTAAAATTATTAATAATTTCTAATTTATATTTTCTTTCAACTTCTTAAAATAAAATGCTTAAAATTAATACAGTATTTAAACTTTGAATGAAATATTTGAACTTTGATGAACTTTAATTGATCGTAACAAATTCATCTATTGACAATTGACTTAGCGATAATGTTACCATCGGTCATTAACGAAAATTTGATCCGTTGTAATTTGATTTTCATTTCAGTTTATTTTTATGGATTTTGTTAAGCTATATTTCTGACATTTAAGCTGTTCTATATCAATAAAATGACTGATGGCAACAAATTTTCATTCTAGTATCAAAATTGAAATTTCTATTAATGGTGGTGTCTGTTTATATGTTCTATTTACATATAACTGAAATGTTTGGGATTAATTATAATGAAATCTGTGAGAGTTAATGAATGAAATTTATTTAAGGAAACAGTGCCCAATTTTTATTAACTTTAATTTATTCATACTCTGTATTAAAAAAGCTATTGAAAGTTGAGGCTAAATATTAATTTTATCTTTATTTTAGAATGAAAAAAAATTGCAAGTTGGAAGCTAAAACTTTACTTTAGTAAATTATTTTTTATTTGATGATTAATTATAATCCTAAATTTATTTTATATTTATTGTAACGCTTAAGTTATTGACATACATAGATAACTATATCCTATTTACAAAACTTCGATAACATAGGTTTCGGAATTAGATCATTATGTTTTACATATATTAAATTGTTTCGATACAATAAAAATTTGAATATTATGTAACGATAGATACACTTCCAAACGCATTATTTAGATTAAATAATGAATCCAGTGTATATACTTTAAATACATTATCATTTAATCTAATGTTATTTTTAGTAACGCTGAAATTACTAAAGATTGTGCGCTAATTCTCTTAAATCTTAATTTCAAAATAGTGAACTAATAAAACTTTGTTAGGAAGTCGAAAGAGCTGGAAGGAAGTAGTTAAACAAAGGAGAGATATACATCAAAATGTAAGAAAAATCATTAAAGAAAAAAATATGAATAATAAGTTCATTGGAAAAATTATGATAAGCGGATCTGAATAGATTTATTATTATTTTTTCATAAATGTATTGTTTCGATGATCCGATAAAGAATATTCTTGGTAGACTTTCCATTGCTTCAAGCCGCTAATTTGCAAATGTTAACACGCAAATCTAATAATCTTATTAAATATTCATTTCTCTCTTTATTGCAGTTAGCTGCTGACAAGAAGTTTAAATAGTTAACCAGCTTTATATTTTTATGTAATGTTTGTTAATTAATTAATAATCATGAAACATTTTGAAAACTTCACGACGTTTTATAGACTTCCGCACAGACACTTACACCATGAAAGATATGGTATACAATTTTTAAATAAGAATCAAAAGATAGTCTGTAGCTCTTTATTATATTAGAGGATACATTTATTCCATTTGAGTTCGATGGATTTTTTTAAATTTCAATGGTATATTGAGATGAAAAATTGATTAATTTGATTGTCTTTATTCGTCATATTCAACGAGTTTTTGAGTTCTAGACATCTTGTTAGTTTTTTTTCTGTTAAATTAATTGCATTTGAGCGCGCACAAAATTAGTGTTGAAATTTTATTTTTTTTTATCTCGCTACAATATCAAGTCTTTTTAAACTAGTTAAATTGATAAAGAAGATAGAACTTGTCTTCTTGGTGCCTATAGGGCGGAAAGAATAAAAAGAAAAGATAAAATTCGTATAAGGAACTGATAACATGAATTCATTCAAAGATTTATGTCAATTTGTAATATACAGCATGATTCACAGCTTTTGGTTTTCGTGTTTTAATTTTCAGAACAACGAATTAACAATATAAAATGAAAATTTAATTAGTATTACGTATATATTTTTGTCCATTATCTGGATTATTATTCTTCAAATTTTTAAATATAACGTTTAAAAAATGCCTAGAGTTTTGAACCGAAACCGAAACTGATCCAGCTTGGATGAGATGGTTTGAACTGTCTAAGAGTACGCATTATGTTTAACTTAATTAATCATTTGAAGAAACACATCGATCGATGAAATCATGCAAAAATTCCTATAGAGAGCAGTATCGAATCTGATATGGTCCCTCACGATTTCATTACTTGATTTTTTTTCTATCATCTATATTGGACCATCCCTCAGCTGTTAGAGAAGTTTTGATTTCCAGTGATTTAAATAGGAGACTGTTTTATTTGATCGAATGTTCACGAAATCTATCTGAAGAAAATCTCGTTATGTTTGGATAAAGTTTGAATTATGAGTTCTTTCTTGTTTTTTATATTAAGCTGTGCTAAGAAGATTATTAGCTTTATAGAGTACCCTATATTATACTGTAATCCTCATTGAATGACGATCCATGTGTGCTATCTGCAATTGACGATACTGTCCACTATAATATGTAATACACTATAATTTCATACATGACGACACTGTCTTCAGTGGCGCCAACTTATATGGGCTCTTGGGGCTCGGACCCACCTAATAATTTAAGTTCACAGGATAATTTATTTCTTTGTAATTTAGGTTTGGTAGCGTACTTCAACAATATTGTCCCGCCGTTTGTTTTTTTCGAATCACGTAGCTATTTTGAATGTGCACGAGGTCCACGCTAGAAATTCGGATCTGGAAGAAGTTTGACGAATTTATAAGAAATGCATTTAGAAGAAATACAGTTTGCAACACAATGCGCTCTTTAATGGCGACTAATCGTTTTTAGCACATTATTAATCAATGATTTTATAGTTTGAATATCCTAGTTTAGTAAAAGAAAGATGCAAAAGTTACAAGTACATTTTAATTTGTGGAACATTTCTTTAGAGTACCACATTGTTTTAGTAGCGATTTAAAACTGTACTAACCGTTGTACTGAAAAACATTTGGTATTTATAATATTTTGGTATTAGACAATTATATTTCGTAACTTAATCTAAATGTTTACGTGAATGTATAATATTAACCCCGGATTTGATTGATTTATATTTATTTTTTAGTCCCATTTTGAGCCCATCCAATATATTTAGACTTAGAGTTCATCATTCATGATACTCAAATGCCAAACTTCATGTGAAAATGTGCTAATCATATCCTGTCTAGAATCCATATTTCAGATTTCACATTTTAATCATATAAAAGAATTATATGAGAGATATAATTGCTGTCACAGTTTAGTTTTCATCAGCGTCAGTTAACAATTAGCCTTCCAATTAATTAAATTCTATTTCTTACATAGTTCAATTTTTTAATTTCAGAATTTTTATTCTGACGATCTTTACAGTATTATAGGCCTATATATGTTATAAAGATCGTCAGAATGGACATATATATATATATACATATCTTAGACACTTCGAATATTTCTTGCAAATTTGTTATAACATTTTCCACTTTTATCGTTTTTAATTCAATGAAAATGAAATGAAAATAAAAATAAATTTATCAAAATGTATTTAAAATCTAATTGCTAAAGTACAGATTCAAATATTTATATATGCATGATTTTTGTGTTAAAATATAGGCCTATCGCGATCCATTTGATGCATCATAAAAAATCTATTTTATGCATTGTTTTTGTTTGTATTTATATAATTGATTTTGACATTTTTCGCACCTGATTTATAGTAACGAAATGGTTTCCATTGAGATTCACATTAAAAAATCATGTGGCAAACTTATTTCTAAATATTTTAAACATTTTTTTTTTAATTTAGATAATTGAAGATACTTCTAATGTATGAGACCAAACTCACTACAGTTAACTTAATTGAAAACATTTTTAAGTATGAAACAAGTTTCATTTAAAAATGATTCATTATTTTCACGCAGTGATAATTATTGTTTTTTTTATTATTGAAGTTTTTTGCTTTTTTATTTTGGATCAAATAAAATAGTAATAATAATTTGTCCTCTTAACATAACATGCATCAATAAATTTCGTGTGTGTGTCTCTCTTTCTCTCTCTCTCTCTCTGTGTGTGTGTGTGTTGTGTGGTTTTTTTATGTTTCTGTTTAAATATTTATCTGTGAGATTTGAAAACTTGTGCGTTAAAATTAATAAAACATGGGAGTTTTTCTACGATATCACGTATTATTTATCGACAAAACACTTTATTCAGTTTAGAAATCAAATAAAAATAGAAAAAAAAGCAATATTATAGATTGGAGAAAATCGTATAAAAGTGGCTTCAATACTAAGCTTTATTTACGTTAGTTTTACGTTGAATGAACAATTTACACCATCAGTTTGTTTGTTTATTTTTTAACGTTGATATTAATATAGCAATTAACATTAATTGAATTAAATTAATCATCTACAGCTTCTACTAAGCATAACGTTAATTGACTTATTATCGATTTACGTAGAGGTTATTTTTACAAGAGACAACATACTTGATTATTGAACGGAGATTAAACTGACAAATTAAAACTTACAAGCCTGACTGATTGTCCATCAAAACTCATTATCGTCGCGAATTTCATTAACAAAAAATTAAAAAGATTTTACTTGAACATAACTGTAACGAAAATGGTTATTTTCACATGCTACTGATTAAATGCGACAATATTCCAAGAATCATCGATTGTGGGGAAAATAGCATTTGAAGGATTTCATTTCTGTAATTTAATCAGATTATTTTTGGTTGTTTTATTTCCCCCCCCGTTGTAAATAATAATTCAACGACACAAATCGAAAAATTGCGTTGAAGTGATTTATGAACAAATTTGATAAATAGACAGGCACCATTAAAAAATAATTTATTTCTACATGATTAAAAAGAAAACTAGTGTTTGATAAAAACAAAATCGATCCGCCACTTCCGAAATTTCGATTAAAATACTTTTGCTGTGTTATTTTTACGATCCAATGGTGTAACTATGGGGGAGTTAAGGCGTTAAAGTCTCGGTAAAAAAGTTTCTGGAGAAGATATTCTAAATATAATCCAACAGAAGTCTTGTAAGCTTGATATTGTATTATAAGAATACACATGATTACTGTAATTTAAGTTTGTTAGTCCCTACCAAACTTAATTCCTGGCTGCGTCAATGTTGTGATTACAAATTCTAAGATAGATATTTGATCTAATTCCATTATTAAAACTATCAGAACTTGAATAATGATTGTTAACTCTGAAATAACGTTACATTACTTGACCGGATGAACGTTAAATTACTTGTACTGGATGGAAGAGCTAAAAATAACAACCCTTAAATAAAATTTTAAGATGCCGAATTTTTAAAACTTCTAATTAGAATTTTTAGTGAATCGTACAAGAAAAAATTTTCCGTACTTAATATATTGATCGTAAGAGAAGTGAATTACTCTTATAATTTATAGTTTAGATTAATTTTTAATGTGCATATTTTAAACGTGTAAAATTCTAGTATTAAACTAGGAAATATGGACCATATATGAACATAATTAATCTTTGGAGAAGATGGTTCTATGTAAAAACGAAAAATATTTTTATCATCTTTATATAAAATTTTTTACGATTATTTGTAAATAATTTTGTGTTAGTGGGTAAATAATTATTTATAGTTATATCATATTTTATTATTTAAATAAAATATTTTTAAAATAATCGATATACCGTACACTGGAACTTTTGTTATTACTATTATTCTCTGGAATAGCTTCTGTTTCTTTGAAATTAAAAATACTTGGATAAATTATTTCCATTTCTATGTTTCCCAGAGGACAGACTTCTAGGAAGATTGTTTATTATACTCTTATATAATAAATATAACAGTATAACAAATCTTCTCGAAGCTTATTCCTTTTTTAATGTACAGTACTTCTAATATATTACTACGACCTTTAAATATTCTTTCTACTGTATATACGGAAATTATTTAGATAAGAATTTTAATTATATTTATTATAATAAAAATAATTAAACACAAAATTTTTTTTATAATTATATTAAGAAATACTGCGAAATAGATTAATTTAGATATTTTAATTGTGTTTCCTGTTGACAAGAATACTCTAGAATTAAAGTAAAACTACTAAATGTTAAACGCTTTTGTGTTAAAACGTTAGGGATGGTGTTCAGTTGTCCTTTAGCAATTTGTAAATAATAAAATAAATAAATAAATTTTGTCGCCTTCGAAGCCTAGAAATATAAACTATATTTGAGTTTTAGAAACAAGCCTTCCAGAACTAGACTGACATAAACCCTGAAGGCGTATTTTTGACTTAGTTTTACACTGGATAGTTTGATTTTCCAGTTGGTTGGCTTGTTTTTTTTTATTTCCTTCTATACGTCTGCATTGGGAGAAGACAAAAGATGTTTTTAGCATTATAAGTAAGGATTTAAAAAGCTAAAAATATCTTTTTGGCTCTTTGAAGAAATTAAAAAAAGTTCTCGATTTCAAGTTCATATTAATTTTTTCTTTCGGGGAAAGGATCTTGTTCCTTTCCTACAAGTCATTATAAATTCCTAATTTTTAAAAATTTTCAAGGTTTTAACTTAAATGGTTTATTATTTTAAGTAAGGCTAAGTTAAAACCTTGAAGATTTTTAAAAATTAGGAATAATAAACCATTTATTTCATATATTAGTATTATATTATATGATAGGAATGCGTTATAATGTACAATAAAAAAATATGTTTTTTTTTATTGTGCATTGTAATGCGTTTCTATCATATAATAGTATATTAAATTAATTCATACAATTTGAAATCTAATTTATATTTAAAAAATATAGATATATATATTATATTGAGAATTTATCATGTAGTTAGTGTTTAGCATTATTTTTAAAATTAATAATTACCTAAAATTTATTAAATTTAATTAAATTAATTTAATTAAAAATCAATAAACAATTTAATTAAAGTTGATATAACTTTTTTTTTATTGCGTTTAACCAGAATAGTTTTAGATATTAATTAGTGTTCTCTTAATTAAAACTATTCTCATTGGTTATTGTTTTTTTCAGTTATTATTGGTTGTAAATACTGATATACATCAGGTTTTAATCATAAGAAGAGAATAATGATTAATATAAAAAAAAATTCATTAATAATTTAAATAAGAAAAATATATTTAAAAATGAATCTCTTCTTTTTAAGAAGAAAAATTATCTGGATTTAACTAAATAGTGAATTAAAGTAGGCTAATTAATATAAACTAATTTTTTTTTTACTCTCATTTAAATTAATACTAAACGATCTCCATTTTTGTTTTTAATTAGAAAATAGGCAAAATTAATTTTAATAGAGTTTAGTTTTGTAATTAGGAAATTATATTACACAATTTTGTTTAATCATCAAGTATTACTTGTGTAAAAATCTGTTTGTAATGATATTCGGATTTAAACCTGTTTATTTGCGATTGCAATAAGCAGATTTTCTCATTGTATTTTAGATACATTAGCCCGGAATTGTGATGCAAAACTTATGACGTACGATATTTTAACCTATCAAGTAATCGAAATGAACTTTTAGTATCGTTCGGTCTTTAAAGTTAATTTAGATGCGCTCTACATATCAAGAGTAATGTTTAACCTTGTTTATAAAAAAAAAAAAAATAGTTTATTGCCTGATGCAAAACAATGCGATAAAATATTTTAGCTAATCGCGACCATCATAGATCTTCATTTGATTTTCGGCTTAAGCGCGTTTTTTACATTCCAAAAAAAACGTCAGATAATTTTATGATTTCGAAGATATATATATATATACTTATTTATAAAAGGAATTTAAAATCTGAAAATAAGGTATTTTTTTGCGGAACTGTCCCACTAATGTAACGGACCGAAGTACAGATGCGAATCTTGCAGATGATAATTATGGTAAATTAGCCGAAACGACGGAAGCACCCTTCGTATCCAAATAGCCGAGATGAAGCAACTGTTAAAAATTTCGAAATAAAACGTCATTTATCCGATTTTTTTTTTTCTTCTTTTTTTTGCTCATGACAATGACAATAAAATCCACACGAAAATGACTGTACTTCAGTTTTTCACTTACTCGTAGATATTTGAAAATCGCTTTAATGAAAATTAAACAAACGACTAAAATGCAATTAAATTTATTAACGTATAATTAATAATACATAGAACTTTGCGAAAAATCTAAATTAACAAATCATGTTTGAAAATCGGAGTCGACGAGTCGCGTAATATTAACATTGTTCGATATCACCGGTTTGATGCCAAATCGTTCTCACGTTAAAATCATAAATATCGATCAAGTAATATGTGGCCAACCATATATTGTGACTAAAGCTTATTTTTATAGAGGTTAATATATTACAATATAATAAAAATTTCCTTTCTGCTGTATTTCGGGAATAATATTTCTTGTAATCCGTTCTATTTTTGTTACATAAATGTAATTGTAATACTTCCCCTTTCAATATATCATGTTATCGGTTTCTTTGAGTTATATATACGTACTAAAGACACGTGTATTAAATAAATTAGCTCATTTAATTATAATTTTGACGAATTAATGCATTTTTGATGTTAAATTATCCACGAACTGTCCAGCATTAACACACAAGTCCGAATTTGCCTAATTCCATTAATTTATGTATTATAGTTTTCTTCTTCTCTTCAATATTATATTTATACTGCAGTAAAGTTTTTGAATAAATTTTTATTCGTTGGCTGAGAGTTTTTATAGAATATTTCTATATTCCCGATAGAGAAAACTTAATTCATTTTCGCTTTCTAGAATTGAAAGAAGAAAAATTTTTTCATATAATCGACAGTAATTATTTTATAGCATTAACTACAATAAAAGTCTTGGAAGTCCTGTTAATCTTACGTAATAAATTACAATGATTACTGCTTTAGGTAATTATTATCTATTTAACGATTAAGTCATTGATAGAATAAATTACAGTCGGGCGATTTATTTATTGACTGGCTAGTAAGTCCACTGCGAGACGAGTCGACGACCCAGGCGACTCAACCAGTTTTTACGCGTTCGCTGACCCACCCCTCAAGTTCTATATTGTATTTTGGCCGTTCTTTATAATTTTTAAATTCAAAATTTATGAAAAATATAATTATTCTTATAGCTAAACAGAGTTAACGAAATAAAGTTTCCGTCCACAGTTCTATGTATTTTATTAACACTTCGTTATTTATAACGAAAGGTGTACAGATGTAGCACGTCTTCGAACTGTACATAATTTGTTAACTGTCTGAAAGTTCTTAAGTTTGGCGCCTTCTTCTTCTCGTTAGCTTTTTTTGGACTGTGAAATCATTTCATGTTTTCGTATATTAATGTACGAATTAAAAATTTATGCGATCAGCTTTAAGTTAAAAAAAATTACTTTCTGTTCGACTACTACTTCACGTTTTATTTGGTTAGTGATATTATCTCCAGACAACATAATTCTTTATTTATCTCACTTCTAAATAAGGAAAGATGTAATCGTGGAAGGAGCAAAAGCAGAATGTGTGAAAGAGATTTCCTGAGAATTTAATAGAATACGTAAAACTGCAACCGGCTACTAGGTAAAAACCACAAAAAATTAAAAAGTTATTGCACGAAGAATCGAAACCTGTACACAGACTTAACACAGAAAAGACAACCACAGTATTTAATGAAGTCAACGTTATTCAAAATGGCAAAGTTGCCATTGTATGTTACAAAACTTGACCTTTCCAAGCATTCTATTAAATTTTATTCCAAAAATTTGATCAGGATAAAATTATATAGAATTTAAGAAATTTTTTTAATCACAATTTTTAATATAAAACCTCGGCATAACAGTCAAGTTGATTTATTAAAAATTATTTGAGAAAAGTTTGGTACAAATTTTATTGTCCTTTGATACAGAAATATCACCTTGTGTTGCTCTTGATAGGAACTGATCTCGAATTAATAAGCATAGCCAATTATGAATCCTTCAGAATGTTTTTATTTTGACACTCTTGGTCATTATGATAGACTTGATAGAGCGTAGCGTAACGAACTTAATGAACAAAAATTTTCAGACATACAAATAGAGTGCGCCGCACTGACGACCGGTTCCATTTTTTTTAACTCATTGATTCCATTTGTTCAATGAAAGAGTCGCTTAGCAACCACGTAAATGTCCGTATATCACGAAAACTCTTAGTACAGACGTTCATAAATTTTGATTCCGATTTCGAAATACGTCTAGAAATGTATTTAGATTGTTATAGGAGGGATTAAAAATTTTTTTGCGGTTTATGACCGTATCCCGCAAGGTTACTTTGTTAAATCGGATTTTATTGGCTAAAAAATTTAATTAATAATAAATAAACAGTTTGCATATCGTTTATTATTATTTACTAGTTGTTATTTTTATTATAATAAATTTTTAGTAACTAGTTTTCGTCAGTACGTTTCGCGTGGTTAAGAATACTTTACACCTCGTTACTTCTGTCTTACTTATTTGACGACTTTCATTGGTTTTTCTCACCTACAATAGATTTTCTGTACGACTTGATTTGTATCGTTTCAATATAAAAAGAATTCAT
Source organism: Centruroides sculpturatus (assembly GCF_000671375.1). Taxonomy (NCBI): domain Eukaryota; kingdom Metazoa; phylum Arthropoda; class Arachnida; order Scorpiones; family Buthidae; genus Centruroides; species Centruroides sculpturatus. The sequence continues at coordinate 370,207 of NW_019384695.1, read as the reverse complement.
TTTCTACAATATTTTTTTTTCCCTTCTCTTCTCTTCCAATTTCTTCTATGATTGCGTCACGCGTGATTCACGTTAAAGACATGCCGACGCAAGCGTGACGGGTGGAGTTCGAACCAGTTCGCACCTTACAGATCACCTTGTATAGGTCACGGGACCGGAAGAAGTATCGTCTTGGAATAAATAGTACTACTAGCGGAACACGTGTTGAGTCAGTAACACAGCGTATGTTTTGTTTAGTAGCATTTTGGATGCGTCATGTTCTTATATCAAGGTGGGCTTTTGGTTTATGAGAAATAATTGATCAAATTATATATAGAATTATCGTTTTTTTTAAATAAATCTCCTGCTGAAATATGCTGGATTTTATAAATTTTAGCGTTTTATTAATACTAAATTATTAATATTTTCTAATCAATAGCATTTTACTCATCTTAATTTACAGGGTAATTTTAGAACATTTGTTTTGCCATAGAAAAATTCAGATTTTTACATTGATGATAAATATGAAAGTAAGATGGTAATTAATGATGAAATTATTTATGTAAAATTGTAGAATTATTTTACATTTATACAATATAATTTTAAAATTCTAATCTAAGATGTAGATATTAATTTATAAAATTTATTTTATATTATGTTTTACTTACTTGTTTTTTTACAGTATGGAATAATTTGCATAATTGATGCTGTTCATATAATTAATGAGATGATAAATTATTTATCCACTATATATGTAAATATTTAATATAATAAATATAATGAATATGAAATGTGATATTTCTGCTATAAGCCATTGAGTTTTTCTTATATAAATTATTTTTATCAGAATAAATATCTATAAATCATGACATTCTTGCATGTAAATTTAAGTTTTTCCTTGTTATATTATAGGATAAGACGATAACAATACTAAATATTAATGATAGAAAAATATATCTGTTTGTAATACTGAGAATTATGATAATTTAAAACGGGAAAGAAAAATTATTTTGAATTATTAAACTAAATAGATACAATATTTATATAAATATTGTAACAAAATAATATAAGAGGCAAAAAAAAGTAACTTTTAATGAAGTATTTTTGTTAAGTTTTTGATTATAATTTATCAAAATTGAAAAGTAACTTGTTTAACTATATTGTATTTTTAAATGATTTTTAAATGACTTTTGTTGTTTTAAAACCTTTGGTTTCTATATTTTGATTACAAATATAGCTTAAAATAAATCAATATTTTATCTTTAATACAAAAAGAATATGCATGTCATGATAATTACTATTAGAGTTAGTTGAAATTTTATTGGTGCAACAGCTGTCTTGGCCAAGTCATACCATAAATAAATAGAGTATTTAGCATATTAGCAGAGGAAGGAATTCAGTTTGCATTTGAGATAAATGTTTTTCTATATGAATCTAGATTTCATTCTTTTGATGGACATTACTTTCTTCTCTTTAATTTGCTTTTAAATAGGATTACACTATAGATACCATTTATTTATTAATATTTGTATTATTTAATTAACTTGTAGTTATAACTTTAATTAAAAATATAATTAATTATTTATTTTAAATCTGAATATAAAACTAATGAAGTTATATATTAAACATACTAAATATATTAAAACTAATGTTGCTATTATAGAAAAATTTTGGTTAGTAAAATTAAACAAGATATGACAATATACATTCATTGACAAAAAAAAAGTTATTCATTAAGAATGAGGTATTGGATTCAAATAAAACTTTATTGGTGCAAACATAATGACAATGGTATTAAATGAATACAATATTGTAATTAAAAGGGACAATTTCCCAGATACATGTGGTGATATGATTGGGCATAGAAGTATACAGGCACCCTGTTTTATTTGGTGACAGATATTGCAACTACCATTTCATATTCCTCATGCATTGTAGATGATCAAAGGTGGCATCTCATCCAATCAAATCTGGAGACCAGGTAGGCCAAAAAAATGTGGAAACATGACATATATTCTTAGTGCTCGGTCACACATGGCTAGAGTTCACAACCTTGATGAAAAATGGCTGTTTACCACGCTGCTATGAAAGGCAATACACGAGGGAGCAAAATTGTACCACTTTACTGTCAATATCCTTCATACCACTATTAGGTGTGACTGTCACATAAGATGGCTCCCCAGACTAGCATTCCAATAGTGGTGTAGTGCACTACTCAATAGTAAAGGTGGGATTTCACTAGTGGTCTTCCAGACTTATGTGCTCTGACATATCCACTGTTCCTAGCATCACCTCAGTCAGATCAAAATAGCCCAGATACAGAATTGCCATTTTGCCAATATGACGACAGTATAATTTAGACATGCATTGCATTTGAAGTCCTTTAAATAGGGACATCAAAAATCTTGAACATTGTAAATCTTTGCAAGCTTTTTTTTACAGGATACTTACTAAGGATAATGATTTTAAGACATTCTGACATCATTACTTGGTGTGCAGTTGGACTATAACTGTAATCATTCACTTAACTACAGTATCTGACATACATATCTGGATGCATAAATTTTTTTTTGATGATTGTATTTTTAATTTACAACTTTAATATTACTATTTATCAATGTAAAGTAAAATTTGATGTATGTTCTTTGGAACTTAGCATACATAAAGTTGCTATTGAGAACAAATCATACTGGAACACTCATTTTGATGGAAAAAGATGATTTATTTTCTATAATTTATTATAAATAAATTATAGAAAATAAATCATCTTTTTCCATCAAAATCAGTGTTCCAGTATGATTTGTTCTCAATAGCAACTTGTATGTTCTTTGGAACTTAGCATAAATTAATTAATTGAGAGAACAGCAAGCAATCAAATACTAGCAATATTTGATATTGGAACTGCTTTTATTTAGTTCTAGCTTCTGTATTTACTAGTCCTAAATTAATTGTCAATTAAGAACTAGTAAATTCAATAAATTTATTAAAACTTTGTTATTTGTAAAGGAGATTAATTTTAGATTTACCATATAAATAATTATATATTTTAGCCTACTGTTCCTTTACATTCACTCTCAATACTACTTGTAGATTGATTATAATTATTAATAAAAAAAAATTAAATAAAGTTAAGTTATTGTAAGTGTCAATAAGAAAGATTTTCTTTTTTTGTGTGTGTTTCATTACAATTATTAGAGTCAACACTTTCTTAAATATATTTGACATTGGACAGTCATTAAAAATACTGTCATCTTGGAAGGACATTAATTGTGAAAATCATACTTTTTTTTCAGTATAATTTGTCAATCAGATGAATTTCAACTATTTAATTATTGTTAATCTTAGAAATATATTTTTTAATATCTAGAAAAAAAATGGAGGACAATAGTCTGAAATGAATACAGAACACTTGCTAATCCAGCTTCTCAATTAAACAATCATACTGGGGAATGTGTTGGATATATGCTTCCATTTCCATGAAAATGTTAGTTATGTCACACATCTGTATTCCTGTTTACACAACTTTAATTCTTTATTTATTATAACATGCACAGAATACTATACACAGAAATAAAACTTACATTTTATATATTGCTGTACATAATTTCACAATAACAAAACAGCTCCAGAAGAGTCATTGCTCTTCAGTACTATCATTCATTGCCTTTAGATAGGTTTAGTAGTACAACTAGGAAGGAGCCAAAAAGGTCTAGATTCTCTTTCATGTAATTTATTTGGATTTTTTTTCTTAATAAAGGTAAAGATTTGAATGCAATAAATGCATTTATACACATGTATATACAATATCTAAGAATTTACTCATCATCCATAGCAGTAGTAGCTATATCCACAATAGTATAGGGGTGAATGCAGGTTTGCATCTTCTAATTCAGGCCTTCCTAATATTGATTCTGGTTACTCTACTATGCAGGCTTTGGTCCTATACACAGTAATCTGGCATTTCTCTGTGCAGAGAATGGCTGTATTTTCTGGGATATTGTAAAATTAAGAAGTGATATAAAGTAAATTTCTTTAAGAAATAAATTCTTATGAATTCTAAAAACTTATATATCATGTTTCTTCACTGATGATTAATTTTTGTGTATAAGAGTCAAATAGCCACTTTAACATGGTACAAAAGCTAAAACAGTGTCCCAAGTTAGGATATTTCCCCTAACTTGCAACAAGAGGCATTTAAAATACTGTACTTTTTTTTTTAAATAATAGGGATGTAAAATGTTTAGTTAGTGTTACCAAAGCTAATGGCAGAGACCGATATTTGTACATATATTTATTATTATTCAATTTTATTTTTCGTGTGTGGTCTTTAGCTTAGAATTTGAAAATTGTCCTAAGTGTTGGCACTTGACTGTACGAGAATATTTAATTTAGAGCTGTGATTAATGCTGCCAAATGTAGTACTTTACTGCATTTTTTTAATACTATAATGCTATAGTTGTAATAAATATTATGAAAAAAAATTTGTTTAATATTTTATCTAGTACTTTTGGATTTTTTGAGAAACAATGCAGAAACATTAACAATGAATGGAAACTGCACATTCTTATAATATCAATGAAATGATTTTCAAATCATGCCAATTGTCCCAGAGAAGTAATTCAATGTTTAATAAAGTTATATAAAAACAAAAGCTTTCAAATCTAATAGAATTTTTACTTTAAACAAATTGAGAAATATTACAAAACTTAAAATTTCTTATCCATGTAATCTGTTTCTCTCATTTAGATGCAATTATAGGAAATATTTTTTACAGTTAATTATATAAAAAAGCAAAATAATCCAATCTTTGCAAATATCTACAATTATTAGTCAGAGAAGTTATGACTGCAGTTAGATCTTTATTGAAATTATTATTTTGTGTTAGTGGGAAAGTTTAATCCCCTGTATATCATTAATTTTATTGTCCTATCAAATAATCAGTAAATACCAGTATATTTACTACTATCACTTTCCAGAAATACAGTAGACAGACTAGCTAAACAGATGCAAACATCCCTGCTCCAAATTTCTGACTGCTGTCTACTGGACACACAGTACAAAAACAATTAAGTGACATGTCACCTTAAAGTGAAGTCATGTGACCTCCAAAATTAGTTGCTAATCACTTCTTGCCTTGTATTTCAAGATAATATATATATGTGATCTGTATTTGTTTTATTCATATATATATGAATATTTTATGACACCTTTTTAATATGTAATTGCTTGCTTCTCATATGAAAACACACAAATATACCAAAAACCAGTAAAAGGAATAAAAATATTTTCTGATATGAATGTTTTCATTTGTTTCTATCATCATCAGGTATGCCATAATGAATACCAAACAGAACAACAATGTTTAACAATTGGACACATTCCTTTTACTTGCTTTGTGTGTTTTCATTCCACACAACCAGTTTTTTTGAAGAAGAAAATGATGTGCGTGTCTAATAAAACCTGTTCATTATGATATCTGCAAGAGGTCTTTTGACTGTCCATGTATTAGAAATCTCCACATAACACCGGCAAATTCTCTGGGCTTGCTTAGCATATGCTGCATCTTAACTTTGGTGAAATATTGCAGTATAGTTTCTTCAGTCTTTTCTTCATCTTGCTTATTTTCTTCATATTTTTATCTTCTTAAGTTTTGACTGTCAATATATTTTTTATATGAGAACAAATATGTCAATAATAATTTATTCTAATATGTAAACTCTTTTATCGTTTATTTCCTTTTACACTGGCAGCTAGCGGCTAGCCTTTATAAGTCAGTGCAATGCTTGCGGGAACTTGATTGCTTGCTCACATGGCAGTTTTTCACAGCAAACAAGTGCACGTGCATAATGTCATTCAAAGCATTTAACACAGCTAGATTGTATTGAAAGCTTGTGGTACCCACTCAGCATACATGTATTGTGTACAGGGGCAGATCTACATAGTGACTAATAGGGCTTAAGCTCTGTGCCCACAAAAATTGATTATCATAAATTTTTAATACTTTTTCATTATAATATATTTCATGAGTAGATATAATGGGCTTTATAATAGTCCATACTTNATCTTCTTAAGTTTTGACTGTCAATATATTTTTTATATGAGAACAAATATGTTAATAATAATTTATTCTAATATGTAAACTCTTTTATCATTTGTTTCCTTTTACACTGGCAGCTAGCGGCTAGCCTTTATAAGTCAGTGCAATGCTTGCGGGAACTTGATTGCTTGCTCACATGGCGGTTTTTCACAGCAAACAAGTGCACGTGCATAACGTCATTCAAAGCATTTAACGCAGCTAGATTGTATTGAAAGCTCGTGGTACCCACTCAGCATACATGTATTGTGTACAGGGGCAGATCTACATAGTGACTAATAGGGCTTAAGCTCTTTGCCCACAAAAATTGATTATCATAAATTTTTAATACTTTTTCATTATAATATATTTCATGAGTAGATATAATGGGCTTTATAATAGTCCATACTTTTTATTCACACCAAATAACGTTTCTGCTTATTGTTTAATGTTAGAGATAGGCCTATTATTCTTATTATAACTTTCAGCATGCCCAAAAATTTTGGTCAGGATTTGCCCAATATAACATAACATACTGTTGAGAGCTTTATCACCATGTGCCCTAGACAGTGATGGAATGTAAGAATACACCCTTATATAAATCTTCTTTAGAATAGTCCTTAGAATTTCCTTACAATCTTCCTTATGCAGACTGCTACTCTAAAAATGCTACTGACATGATGCTCGATTAAACTGAGTGTTCTGCAAAATGTTCTTTGTTAACAGGAGTCCTGCTAATGTAAAACATAAAAGAGAAAATCAGGAACATGAAAGAATACTCTGTTGAGCACACATGGTTGTATTTGTTAAAATATGTGTAATTTTACAAATTCCTCTTGTTTTAAAAATAATCTGTGGTTTATTTTTTGTTTTTAGCTGAAACATTTATTAAGCCAAACAAATTTTGTTGATAAGAGTATATTTTATTAGTTTATTTAGAATGCTGTAGAAAGATAGATATTTCTGTTGCAAAATTCATTATGAAAACTACTTTTAATATTGTTATTGTAATCAATTTGGATTAATATAATTTAGGTAGTTTATTATAAAATATTGATACTTCCTAAGGAAAAAGTACACACTATTTCTTTTGTTTTATATTTCACAAAGCAAGACATTTATATATTATATTTATTTTATATTAAGAAATTTGAAAAAACAACATTTATTTTTAACATTTTTCTTATGAACTTCATAATATATAATTCTGATTGGAAGATTACAATTTTGTGAGTGATAAATCAATTGATTATCATATTTGTATTTCAAAGTTATTTTTTTTTATGCATACCAAAAATTAATTTGTTATAAAAAAAATAAGTTAAATAATTATTATTTTTAGTCATGAAAATTTAACTACAAGAAAAGAATATTTGATAATTTAATTTATGAATTTTTTAAAATAATTACTAATATAATTAATGCTAAAAATATCAAAATTTTATTACAATGTGATACAAATTAATATTCAGAATATTCTAAGACAATGCGTACCATAAAATAGGTAAAAGCAAAATATGACTTTCAACACCTCAACATAATGAATAAAAAAAATGTTTTTAAGAAATTTGAATTGAAAACACTTATTGATGAGTTCAAGTTATAGTGTATAGGCAAAAGAATACAATAATATGCATAAAAAAGAACTGTTTTTAAAATTTTTGAAGAGGAAAGAGCAGGGATGGCCAACTTATGTCCTGTCTAATGAATTTATGTGGCCCGCGAACATTCTTTCGATACTAGCTACTGAAGTCCGAATAGCTCGATAAAAAATTCTGACGCCTAAAAAAAAAAAAGTCAACAACAACAACTCACTGTGCATTTAGAGTGTTAATCCTCCATTACAAATCGTTGTAAGTACAGCATAGAATGTTGATAAAGCAAGATAATGTGAAAAATGTATCTGTAATCTCTATGTACAATTTAGTCTCTACAGGGTGACACCACGATGAGATCTTGCACCATCTCAAAATCTTCCTAGGGCAGCCTCTGGTTCAGCCCGTGGAAAAAGTTTTCTTTCCAATCTGGCCCGGGCAAAAACTGTTGGCCACCCGTCCTAGAAGATAATTATGATTTTATAAGTTACTTTGATACTGTTTTTAAATTCTTTTGTATCCAGTTCAATATAAATGATATTTTAAAAGTTATTCTTTTCTATAAAAATTATACTTGTTGATCTAAAGATGATAATTTGAATTTATAAAATATACTGATCAATAAAATTTTTTATTTAAATTTCTTAAAATCTTTGTTCATTATTTTGATTGCTAAAATGAGAAATCATATTCTATAAATATTTTCATTGTTTACGATTAACTAACTGAAATTTTAATAAGTTGTTCATAATACTTTTGTAGTTTATGAATTTCATAATTATGTTTTTCTTTCAGCTCATCGGAAAAGTGCTGTTGAACGTCTTGAAGAAAGCAAAGCTAATTATGTTAAATCAGAATGTGTTTTAGATTCAAAACAAAAATTTAAAAACAGTTCACATCTGCAAGTAAGCATTGGGCCACAACTAAATGTTTTGAGAAAGGGACCATTAAAACATTATCATAGTCATGATTTATCTCTTCTAAAGTCACAAACTAATTTCTCCATCCATGATCCTGATCAGAACCAAAGTTTAAATTCACAAGAACATCAGCAAATGATTATATATTCAAAATCACAAGGTCCCATTAGGGCAAGAGCTAAATCTCAATCAGAGGTTAGAGATTCACAAAACAGGAGGAAACTTTCCTTTCTTAGTCATGGCAGTGGAAAATCTAACGATGAATTTGGTGATTTGGAATCACAGTTAAAACGTCTCATATCTTCAAATTCAAAAGAAAATATTAATTTAATTTCAACTTCAAATTTTTCCATTCCATCCAAAATACACACAGAGGGACCAAAAGTCCATCGTGGGTTTTCAGATCCAATTAAAAAAGATAGTAATCTTATGCCAAGACATGCCCAAGAAAGAAATTATAACATTCATAAAAGTTTACCTGATTTGTCTCCATCATTACATGAACCACTTGATAAAGAAGAAACACCATCTTCTGAAAGTTCAGATGATTCTCTTTTCTGGCAAGATAAAGCAGAATTAGATATGAATTTATCATCATGTCCTATTTCAAATAATTCATCTTATAAATATGACTCTTTAATTGATCAGGAAGAAATGTATGTAGATTGTCTTCGAAATGATTGTCCTGTAACTGAAATTAATAATGGTGCTGATACATTACAGTCTTTAAGGAGAGAATGGAATAGTGATACTATTCGTAGAAACATTGTTAGTAGATCAAAATCTGATGTAAGTCACAGGTATTCTAAAATTCAGACAGAACATGTGCCAAGGAGGAATAGTTATTGTACAGCAGAACTTGAAAGGTTTTTTGACATGATGGGACTTGATACAATGGTATGGCATAACATTACATCTCCAACACACCTATCAAGTCCTCCACGATTTTTTGACAGTGTTAGTTCCATTAATTCAGATGATCATCGATCAAGTATCTGTAGTGAAGATTCATTTTCTGAAATTCCACGAGAAGGTTTAACTAATAGGGATCTTCGAGAACATGGACCTATTGAAACATCAATTGTGGAAAAAAATGCAAGAGTAATCAAATGGCTTTATAACTGCAGAAAAGCTTTAAAAGAACCTGGCTCGTGATTCTGGCTGCTAAACAGTATTTGGTATAAAATTTTTATAATTACAGTAATTAATTCTATATATTTATATTAATAAGTATAAATAATTTAAATTTGTTGAATTTTGTTTTTTTACCTTACTTTCAATTTCAAAAATAAAAAAACATCATTACTCTGCAGTGGGTGATCAGTTAACGAACATAATCCTTTCCAAGACCATGTTTGCTATCTGAATTGTTTATTAACTGATTATGAATTTACCATAGATTTTTGTGGGAATTTGATTAATTCGTTCTGGAGACCACTGGCAAATGGTCTCCAGAATGAAATGGTATCATCTGTGTTTCTCAGATGCAATTTTTCTTTCTCATTAATCAAAAAGACTCAAGCAGATATCTTTCTTAGCTAAGATTGTATCTACTATAGACTTGTTGAAGTCATCTGCTTACAATATCAGACATCATCTGCCCACTCTCTACCATGGCTATTATCTCTTGCTTAGTTTCTATAGTGAATGTAGTTCTTGACACTCCACTCTTTTTAGGCCCATAATATTTTCTAAACTTTTTACTTAAAAAAACTGATAAGCACTTACAAAAAATTCAGAGAACAGAAATTAACTAGTGCAAAAAAGGTTATGTATACACCTGTGAAAGTTTCATTTCATAAACCATGTATAGATGCCATTAAAATATAGTTTTACAAATCTTAAACACAGCATCACTTCTTATGTTTGTTCTGTGAGGTGTTTGTTGTCTGAACTGTTTGTTAACCAATCACCCACTGTATATTTGAAATTTTAACTAATCACAAAATCAAAATAACAACAAGCAATAATGCATTTTATATTATAAAAAATTATCTTACATAAAAATGCTATATAGCACAAGATCTGGATGAAATTATAAAGTAACACAACATAGAACTAGAATATCCATAAAAAATATTTTAATCATAAAACTAACAATTTGACTGCTTTAAATAGTCATAGTTAAGTTAAATACATTCTATTAATGAACACAAATTAGAATGTTGAATGTGGGCCCTGTCCCTGTTCGGGTGTAGTATTTGAGATTCATATTACATCCAACCAAGATAGAAATGTTTAGAAAGACTTGAAATGTACAAAGCAACAAGAAAAGCTATGGCCAAAAATTATAAAGATGCTGATATTATCTCACAGGCCTGGAAATCCTTTTTTGATATGTAAACAGCCACAGTGACATTCACTGCCTCAACTAACAACATATGTTTTCTATCTATTTTAAAATTTATGTTCTAATTTCTATTCTTTAATAAAATGTAATTAATCTGATGATAACCATTTAAAGTGGTTGAAAATGTTAATTTGAGATTAAAATACTTTTTTCCTGGATATTCTGGTTCTATGTTATGTTTCTTTATAATTATTATACAATATTAAATCTTAAATATATTTAGTGGACATTTAGATTCACTTAATATATCTAACCTGCATTCAAGTATTGATTTTTTTTCTTTCCCCCTTGCAGTGGTTCTCAATCTTCAATCTCAAACAAGTTAGATAAGGGCTCTTTTTCTTTACTTAAGGGAAACAGGCATTTTCTTGGACAATAGTTAATGAATATTATTAGTTTCTTATATGCAACAAACAAATTTTAAAAATACATAATTTTAATAACAAGCTATAACTAAATCAACACCTGTTCACTCGCTGAGAGATTTATTCTTAACACAAACGTTTTCAATCCAATCAATGGATCATCGTCAGGTAAATTAGAACATTTCAAAAAATAGAACAACAAGTTCAAAATACAAAAAATATAAATATTAATAACGGATAACCAATATATTACTAACAGCAAAATAACGTTTTTAAATAATATAATTAATACAAATGCTGCTAAAATTATAATTGCTGTTAGTAATATATTGGTTATCCGTTATTAATATTTATATTTTTTGTATTTTGAACTTGTTGTTCTATTTTTTGAAATGTTCTAATTTACCTGACGATGATCCATTGATTGGATTGAAAACGTTTGTGTTAAGAATAAATCTCTCAGCGAGTGAACAGGTGTTGATTTAGTTATAGTTTATTATTTTCTGCTGAGCACGCTTTGGGTTGTTTAATAACAAGTTCTGAGGCACATCTAAAAATTTCTAGATTTGGTAAAGGCAAAAATACTCTTGATATATTAGAATTATAGGATAGCCTTAAAATGTCTGGATAAACTAGAATTGACAGATTTTATTTATTTATTTTATTTTCAATTACAATAGGAAAGTATTATAACAATAGATTTCCTCTACCTATAAATTCTCTCTGTTATCTGTCTGTCTTTCCTTAATCTAAAAACCAAGTTGGATAGATGAAAGATGAGACCAGATATAGAAACCTTAGGGGCAGGAGGCCCTGATTAACTATATATGAAATTTTGATGCAAACTGGCAATCATGTTATTTCAATTCAAAAATTTTCCCCTGAAAGGTGTTAGATTGATGATTGGCATAACTCTATTGTTAAAGGAAAAGTATGAAGTACAGGGGCAAGCCACTACTAAGTTGAGGTGGGGAGCATACATTTTAAGATAAATAAATTTAAAATATGATTAAAAATTGCAGCCCAGCACTGTGACGATGTTTAACAGTAAAATCCTGATTGGTATACATCATTCATTTTATTTTAAGTAAAAAGTATAAAATTATAAAGAAAAGAAATTAAGAATAGTATAATATTCATTTGCATACTTTGTTTGAAACGGTAATCAACAAAGTAAATGTTCAGAAATATCTACATTTTGTGAAATGTGGTAATGTAAAATATGTTTTATTTAGTTAAAAAAGTTATATTCCTTTATTTTAACTAAACTGTCCTTGTCTTTTATTGAAATGAGAAAAGATGTAATTTGTTCCTTAAGTTTTCAATGCCTGTGCCAACAATCCATTTTCTTCTCCATAGAAAACTATGGTTTACCATAAATCAAAATCTAAGAGACATTCAGTTTTAAGTTTTTGGAGTGGTATGGGGTGGAGTATGGGTTGGAGAGAGATAACATTAATCATAGCTGTCCATAGGTCTTACCACCTCAACCATATCAGTTTGGGGAACTGAAAACAAATCCAGTGGTCAAAATACTCCAGGAATTTTTGGAGGTAGTCTGTCTCAGATATGTTGGGCCCATTTTTTTAATAGAAACCTTTGTCTGTAAATGTTTCCCTATTGAATATCTGTAATAGTTATCCTTATCTTCTGCAGTATTCTGAAATAACCATCAATTGCCTTTTAATCATGTTTTATCACAATGATTTTGTTATCAAAAGCCTCTTTATTCAGAAATATGTCCTACATTTAATATAGATAGGTACAAATCAAACAAACTGCCAAATTCTGCTAAATTTTAACTCTTTCTGTCTTACAGCACTAACTAGATGGAACCCATATATCCAGGGATGGGCAACCTGCGGCCTGCATTAATATTTTTTGCGGCCTGCATCATGTTAAATATACCCATGCTAATTTATAATTATACATATGCATACGAATAAATAATTGTGATTTACCGATATTTTTTCTTCTCTTTTCTCTTGTGTGCAGCCTAAGTCTTAAAATGCAACCTTACATAGGAAAAGGTTGCCCATCACTGCATATATCAAGCTTTGAAATGAAACCAAGTTGTTTCAAGTGATCATAAACAGTTGAATTCGACAAATTAAATCTCTTAGTGATTTCTTGTGTTGTTATTTGTCAATTTGCTTCGATCAATACCTTTATTTTGTTTTCATCAGCTTCAACTGATGCATCAGCTTCCAGAACATGGTGCATCTTCAATATCGAAATCACTGGAACAAAATTTTGCAAATCAGTTTTGGCATTGTTGTTCTGTTAACACATCATCTCCATATATGTCACATAATTTTTTCTTGCTTGAACATTATTCTTACCTTTTCGATAATAAAAAAGCAAAATATGCCAAAAATGCTGCTTTTGATTTTCCATGTTTGATGGGACACAAAAAAAAAACAACTGTAAAGAATCAAACAAAATTTTTTACAAATAAGCCTTGAAATGTCAACTGTTAAAATATGTAATGACAATATGATTTAGAATGAAATTGGTGGGTAAAATTACAACTAATCCCTCTGGTGGTAAAAAAATGAAATTATTCAAAATATTGGGCTGTTTGGAATGTAGTCTTATCGATGCAGAGCTGGAACTAATGGTGGATCAGATTACAGAAAAACTAAATTCATATCTTGGAACTGTATTTTGGCACCTATAAGTATCAAAGCTTGGAAAGTGGGTGGCACACAAACTATTAGAAATCAATTGTCTGCAGTGAATAAACATCAGCACTTCTCTTTTAACATGCTGTTTCTTTACTGCATTATGACAGACGATGAAAAATGGATAATGTATCACACTATCACAAGAAAAAGACTGTAGACAGATAAGGATAAAAAGTCCTCACCAACAGTAAATGGAGGGTTGTACAAAAAAAAAAAAAAAGGATGTTCTTATCTGTATGGTATCATTTACTTTACTTTAACTGTTAGAACTCGATAAAAATGCAGGTGTGTGTTGTCAACAGCTTTCATTCTTAATTGATTAAAAAACACTTGCAATTAGCAAACATTATGTCAGTGGAACAAAAACTATTTAATGCTAGACTGCACATAACACTTAAAGTTAGAAAAAAAATTAGACTTTAATTGGGAGTCTCTGCCTCATCTTCCTTACTTGCCAGGTATTATCTCAAGTGACTACCATTTATTTCTAAGCCTTCAGAATTTTTCATCAGGAAAAAATTAAAAGATGAAATAAAAAACAAAATCAGAGACCTATTAAAATGGCATTAAAATTTCCAATACGATAGCACAACAAGTTGATAATAAAGGAACATATATCACTGATAAAACATAATTCCTTTTTTTTTTTTTTTTTTAATATGCCTTGTTTCAAAATTTTCCAAAAATATGCACTGACCCGATAATTGCAAAAATATTTCAGTTGTTAATATTTCTGGCTTCCTGCATAAACAGTTATTTTGTTGAGTTTTTACACTTTAAGATTGTTTTATTTTCTACTTATTAACTGTTGTTATAAAAATTTCTTTGTAACTATATAATTTCAATATTGCAATTAAAAAATATAACATATTTAAATCATATTTTTTTTGTAATATAGTATATTTGACAAGTTTATGAAGAAAAGAAAATTTTGAAACTACTTCATAGTGGATATGAATATAAAGAAATAATGCAAGAAAAAAAAGTGAATTTACTTTTTTTCATGTAATGTCAATATTTATTAAAATGCAATATGATAAGAATATTAATAACACACATACAAAAATATTTATTTACAAGTAGAAATACTATATAATAGTTCTGGCAAAAATACAATTAGGTACTTAAAATTTTAAACTGCTACAGTAAAATTAAAAATTAAACTTTGTCTATGTGTAAGATTTCATCATTTCTGATTTTCATTTTTTAAAATATTTAACTTACAAGTCTAGTCTTTAAATTTTCTTTCAGTTAACAACCATACCATTAATGTAAAGTTTTAAATTTTGTTAAGTTTTATATAACAAATTTTTTAAAAATAAGACTAAGAATTATTATTTATGATATTAAAAGTTCATTTTTATTTTAAGTAATGTCAGAATTGAAATGCCTTTAAAAAAATTCATAGTATATTGCTATATTAGTCCAAAATTAATTGTTATTTTTATAAAGCAAATAAAGTAATAATTATATTTATCTGAATATATATTTTTATTCAAATAAATATAATTAATTTTATTTAAATTATAAATTTTTATTTAAATAAATGCAAAATATTGTTCAGAACAATTATGCGATTATGTTTATAACAGTTTAATAATTGAAATTAAAATATATGGTGCCATGGATATGGATTTTATTATAAACTTTTTAAAATGCCACAAATTTAAATATCTATGAATAAAATATCACAAGTGCCCTAAATATAATACAGAAAAACTTTTAGACTGTAAAATTGTATTGACATATCTAAGAGATTAATAAGAATAATAAAATGATGCATTTATATGATATGATATGATAAAATAAAAAATATAATTAAAAGTTATTTTTAAACAATAGAAATAAATTCTACTTTAACCATATTTGCTGCCAAGGGGCATATCTTATGTCACATCTTTTTGATTGCTATACTGTCAGGTATATCTTCTATGCTATAGCTGATGATTTGCTTTCAAATAGATGGCTCTTCATAGTGCCATAATCATCTTAATTGAGTGATATTTGTTTCCTCTTTATCTAGCATATTCATAATGTTTTTTTGGTTTCTGAATCTGTCTATCCTTACAGTATATTGTGCTATATGGCACATGTTATTTAAAAAAATTAGCATTTTCCAAGTCTTAAAAACAGAAATTTTTAATGAATTCAATACATGTATATTGATTTAATATTTAAAAATTCAAATTTAAACAATTAGCTTTTTGACCTGAAGACCCACTTTTATGCTTGTCATGTTAGCTACAAACTTGTTAGTTACTTGAAAATGCATTAAAGTAATATTCATAAAGAGATAGTTGTTGTTAAATGAGGAGACCAGAGTTTTAAATGTAATGAATCATAGTTGTTAATTCCTTAATGGGAAAAATGATATAAAATCAAATTTAAATAGATGGCTTAAGCAATTTTTACTATAATTTAACCCTTTTTTTGTTAACAATTAAAATCAGTGTAATAAAATATCAAAAGTAAACAATTTACATCATGTAAGTAAAAGAAAGTTGTTCTTTTAAATTCATCATGAACTATATTGAAGTGATAATTTTGAATTTGATAAAGATTTATTTCAAAACCATTTGGTTAGAATGATTTTAAAATGATGTCACTAAAATATTTGCAAATAGAATTCTCTGAATTAAAGCAGTTTTTTATTGTTGATCAATTTATTTTCTGTCATTGAGAATTAAATATTGCAAGTTAATACTTAAGTAATTTTTAAAATTAAGTATTAAGGGTCAGTTAAGTGAATTAATATCAGTATTTTGTATTATTTTTTAATTACAATTTTCTTACAAAGCATAATTAGGCAGTTTAGTTTAATATTGTTGAAAGAAGACAATCCATTTTGTATTAATTTTAAATAAATGATTTAAGCAAATATTAAATGAACTTGGCATCAGTTTAATATTGTTAATTTTACTACTTAGTTCAGGAAATCAAATTGTTTTTATTCAGAAAATTGTTTTATTCTTTTTCAAGATGATCTTCAGTTTCAATTTTCTAAAATGGATGGTTCATTATCAAGCACTATTAATTAAATGATTTTTAAAATTTAAACTACTTCGTTTTCATGTTCTATTTTAATTATAGTTCATTCTTAAGTTAAAGGTTCTGCATACAAAATGTTATGTCAATTATGATTCAATCCAGAGAAATAAATGTGGACAGTTTTGATGCAATGGACTTTAGATAGAGAAGTCCAAATAGACTGGAAGAACCATAAAATGATTAAAGGATAGGCAGAAAAAAACTGAACAATGCTACATACATTTTCTAGTCCACTCCCTTACAATAATTAACACACATGATGTTTTAATGCCAGACAATAGGTGGGCAGATATACTATAACACTATAATATTACCTCTGTAGTAGATAATGTTCTAGCCAGGTTTGTTTAAAAAAGTATAAAAAGAAAATATAATTTTAATCTTGTGGATATTTGGGAGATAAGGAAACAGACATTAATATAATTATTTTCATGAGAAGACAGCAATAACAAACAGCAAAAATGCAAATACTTCTTTTAAAATACAAATACAGCGACCTCTCATTTATACAACTTTTATCATTGGTCCCCTTAAAGTTGTATAAGTGACAGAGTTGTACAAAAGAGAGACTGACAATTTGAATGAAAAATGTTAAAAATATAACTAGCCTTTTCAGTATTGATTATTACAGTTAAAAGCATTGTTTCTTTTAAATTCAAAATACGAAGTTAAATCTGGCAACATTTCTATCTATGTCACCCAGGAATTAATGTGCATATCCAGGTTTGCTGCAAAAGTGGGCCTAAGGAGTAAAATATTGTATTTTTCTTTGTTAAAATCTCCATAGGGCAGAAACTGGAAGTATGTGGATTTTGGAAATTTTGTTGGCCATCCAAAGGTTACTTTGACATTATTAGATAGAATACATGTCAGGGAAGGTCAATATGTCAAAATTTGAAAAATATGCATGTAAATAATCATGGCTTGACACAAAATTCATACCAAAGTTATTAGTCAACTAGTAGATGAGACAAAAACTAACAACAGTAAAAATTAAGATTATTAGATTATTTCCTACTTCTCACCCTTCTACTATATTATTAAAGTATTGTATATTTGATTTATATTTGTAAATTTATATAGTATTTGATTTATATTTACAAAGGTTATCTTACGTAAGAGTTTATCACACCAAGTGCCCAATCTAACATATTTTAAAAATTCTCTAAATTGTGTATGGTAGAGGAATAAAGAATTTTTAAAATGTGTTAGATTGGTCATTTGGTATGATAAACTCTTATGGAAGATAACCTTTATAGTTATATAGCCGATCTTGCCCATTTTCACCGGGTGCAAGAATTAGGTTCCCCTCTTCTGAGGCTAATTAGAGAATTTTTAGATGGGTCTAAAAATATGTTTGGTTTCCCACAAAAACACATCTAAAATAGTACAGTAGAAGCTGAGTTTTTCAGAGTAATCCTTAACCATCTCCCTCTTCCCCATGGGAGGAAATTTTCAAAAATCCCTTTTTAGTTTGCATTCTCATAGCATACTCTGTGTACCAAATTTCAACTTTTAACTCCTGACTGTTTGGGCTCTGTACTTATAAAATAATCAAGATGGGTTGATGATAATAAGTTACATACCTGGCAACAGCATTAGGGGAATGCAACAATAGTCTGCACATATATGACAATGTTATGACATTACCATTCGTTTTAACTAAACATATAGCCAGCAACTATTCTCTTTCTAAAAGTAGATATTATGTCCACTATGGTAATCCTCTCTGCTTTCTTATCTTCCTGGGCACCTGTTTGACTTATGGAAAACTGACACCACTCTGTTCTTGTGATTGACAATCACAGTTGTAAAGTGAGGCAAAAAATACATTAGTCTGAAACATTCATAGGGATGTAGAACTAAGATAGTTGTTCAAATGAGAGATTTTAGACATTATCTCCCTTAGGCTTCAACCAGGACCAGTGAAAAATGTGTCATAAATGAGAGAGTTGTGTAAATGAGAAGTGTATAAGTGAGAGGTCACTGTACTTTTAAAAGTTAAAGGTTGTAAAATTTAAAGAAGTCCAGTATTAAGAAGAAAGAAGTATATTTTAAATAAAACAAAAGCACAGTTGTTTATATTTAAATATTTGATTAATAGTATAATTAGTGATAACAAACTATCCATTTTAGAAAACTGAAGCTGAAGATGTTCTTAAAAAAGAGTGAAAACTTTTCTGAATAAAAAGCAATTTGGCTTCCTGAACCAATCAGTAAAATTTTCATTATTAATGATTTAATCATAAAATTGGTTATAATGAGAATCAAAACTGATAAATTTTAAGCAACAATTTACACAAAACACACAACTTTAAGAATTAAGAAAAATTTTAAGCATTTATTCTACTTTGATAACTATAGAATTTATGAAACTAATAGGATAACAGAATATGGAAATTACTTAATTGTTATACAGTAATACCTCGACTTACGCTACCCCGACTTACACGAACCTGGAATTACGCAATTTTCAAATCTCGCCGATTCGTCTTTTGTTTGAATGCCACGCAACTCTTGATTACTCATTCCCCCTGCACTATTGTTCAGCTTACATGTTCGGATGTGTTGCACGGAATTGACACATAGCTACAATTTATTGTGTGTTATTTATTTCTGTGTTTGTTATATCTACGGAGACTCGAGAGATCTTTGTGGTGATTTCTTGTAACCGTGAACGAATCAAAAGACGAGATAAGATTAACAAGAACATTTATTAGCTTATATACATCCAACTTGGATTTTACACAAATTGGGAAATTAACCCCAACTTACGCGAATTCGACTTACGCGGTTATCGCTCGATCCCACCTATCGCGTAAGTTTGGGGTATTACTGTATTTTGAAATTATTCAATAGCATTCATTTTTATTTCTTATATAATTTCATCTCTTATAGAATGAACCAAGAATAAATCTGACTAGTTTATAATCTACAAATTATTGAAAATTATTTTGATTTCTATATCATTAATATGTAAATATTTGTCTAATTATCTGATAATATTCTTAAAAAGAAATATGCTCTAAATCTTTTCTCTGTGTGCACAATAATTACAGGCATTTTCATTTATATGAAATGCATTCAGTAAGGCCTGTTTTGCCAATTTATTATCAGGTTTTTTATCTATACAATTATTTGCAACATCTCCTCTTTGATTCTTCAAAGAGGAGATGATTCTTCAAAGTTATCTTAGTTTATATGAACTATATATAATCAATAGCAGAACATCATTCTTGCAGTTTTGCTTTAGTTTTATTTTCCATGATAACTATTATAGTTTGCTGTTAATTGTAAGTTTTAGAGTATATAGTGTGTAAAGATTCAGTAAATTTTTGATTTAATAGATCTACACATGAAAGCATTCACTGGACCATTATCTGTTACTTACAGAGTATATTTAAAATCCAAAAGACAGTCCAAACTCTAGTTTAAATATACAATAGTCTTCTCTATCAGCTTATTACATTAAGAGCTAAGGATATCTGTTGTTGCTGATTTGTATAATTAATGGAAAAAATACTTTATATACAAAAGCAATAAAAAGACAAATACAGTAATAAATACTATTTATAAAAATATATAGTTTCTACTTTCGTTAAGAGATGGTGCCTAACGTCTACCTCTAATTGATCTTATCATGTAATTTCTAAAAATATTTGTTGGATAATTTCTGTTCAATTATTTCAGCTGTTGGTTGATTGATTACCAACCAATAATTTTTAACAGATGGTTAATAATCTTTTTTTACATGATTGTCAATATATTTTAATATAAATTCTTAAAATTAAAAAGGTTTAATGCAAATATTTTTAACACAAAATGTTTTTTTATTCTAGCTTCTTGTTTCGTTTCTTTTACAGTTTCTATTTTGAGCACATAGTGTTGCTTTTTTCAGACTTATCATACAGGAATGCTGGAGACAGTATTGATAAAAAACTTAGACTTTATTCATATTAGTTTCAAGAAAATGCATTTCAAGTGTCATATCCCTATTTAGTTCTTATTACTTTTAGTACCTGCACCTTTCAAAGATGTATTTTTGTGTACTATACTTAATATAATTGGATTTTTCCTAATATATATTTGGATAATAAACTTCAAAACCTTTTTTATGTATCTTTAATCTTTCTCTTCCATTTGTGATTTACTTTATAACCTAGTCTTAACATTGAAACATATTATATAGAGCAGTGCACTCTATTACTCACTTTAATGTTGTTGTTCCTCCTCCTACTTCAATGTCAAGACTAGGCAATGAAGTAACTCACAAATGGGAGAGAGGGATCAAAACGTTTTTGATGTATTTTTAGTTTATTATCCTAATTATATATTAAGGAAAATTCAATTGTATTAAGTATAGTACAACAAAATACATCTTTGAAAGATGCAGATACTAAAAGTAATAAGCACTAAATAGGGATATAACACCTGAAATGCATTTTCTTGAAAATAATGTGAATAAAGTCTAAGTTTTATCAATGCTGTCTCCAGCATTCCTGTATGATAAGTCTGAAAAAAGCAACCTTATATGTTTGAAATACATTATTCTAATTTACATAAAATTGCTATTTGATTTAGAAAGTTAGGATATTTGCTTAAAAATATTAAATCTTTTAATTTTATAATAAATACATGTCAAAGAATTTGACATGAAATTTTCAAAAATAATAATTATAATGTTATGATGAATATGAAAGAATTACTAATAAAATTAAAATTCTCCCTGAAATTGTACTTTAAAAGCATTCATTGAAAACAAATGACTTTATCATTTTGTAAATGATGATATAATTTATAACTACACAAAATAATCAGGTATTATTTAAAAAATTAATTAGACATTGTTTTGTATTAGTGTATATTATGCTGCAATTTCCTATTTTAAATGGTTTTTACATTAGAAAAGACCATATAAAAATAAAATTTATTACATCTGAATAGAGATGTTTTTCAATAGCAGTAACAGAAATCAAACAGATAAAATATATGAGAATATAATTCAGTGACAAATAAAAAAAAAACAGTGATTTCTGTTTAAGTAAATTTTTGAAATACTTTCAATTAAATTAGCTTTTAATTTAATATACAAAAACTAATAAATGCTTATTGAAGGAATTATAATTATTCTTAAACACGAAATTCATTTAATTTTAATATATAATTAAGTTATAAGAATTATCAAAATTTAATAAAAACAATAATATTCACTTCAATTTTACATAACAAAAATAAAATTTTCTAAATTATAATATCAGGAATGTCAAAATCTTACAATATGGAATGAAAATGACAATTAATACAAAAAAGAAATGAATAATTACAATAAAATTTTAATTTTATGATGATGTAAAGAATAAACAATAGACAGATTTAAGAAATTATTATTAATTCAGTGTTTAAAAATGAAAAGTGATATTACTAAAATCGAATGTAAGTATAATAAGAGATGAAATTGTAATGATTGACAATTTATAAGTCAGATTCAATATACTAACATTTTGTGCATGTGTTTGCATATATATAAACTTCTTATATTAGGAAATACAGCAATAGATGATGATTGCTTAATGCATTAGAGAGGCATGCTGTATATAGTTGACTTCCCAGATCTCGTGCATACAATTATATACTGAATGCTGGCATTCAAGACAATCTAACACTTTGTGTTGAAGTGTTAGGTCTCTTCCAACTTGCTTTTAGACATTTATACTTTATACAATCAAAGTAAGTGATAATTAATATATCTATACTGTATTAATCATTACTTACTCAAATTTTTTTGACAGTAAATAATGATTGTTAGTCATATAGTATTATTTGAACATCATTAATTTAATTGGATCCTAATGATTTGCTTGAATTATGATTACTGTAATATTTTAATATCTAGTCATATGTAGAAAGTATAATCATCCTAACTTCCAACTTTCTAGATTGTGATTACAACTTTCTAGATTATATATATAATCTTTATTATAGAAAGTACAGTTAAATGTTGTGATTTTAAACATTAAAAGCATATCAATATACGGATATAAGGAGTAATCTAGATTTAAAAAGTAAAAATAATAATAATTTAGATGTATACATCATTAAAAAATAAAATTCAAGCAAAAATAGATGTTTATACTGTAAGCAGATAACTAGTTTAATTAAAAAAGCACAAGCTAAAAAGAGTTTAAATACTAAAATGAAAGGAAGCAATTTGGTTGTGTTCAGATTTTATAGTGTTTCATCACCGATATTGAAGAAATTATTTTCTTTGTTTGAAATCAATATAGATAATTAACTAAATTCTTAAAAAATGGATCCTAGGAAATGTTTCTGTTGATTCACTTGTTACATATATTTTACAATATGGTGCTCTTTGAATGAATAAATATAAAATAATTTTTACTGTGTAAATTTAAGAAGCTCAATCTTTATTTTGTTCTGACATACTGCCACTTTGACATTTTATACAGTTTTATAGTAATGTATTCTTACTGTATCCATGTGATATTTTCTTTTCTGACTTGGAAAATATTGTTATCAAAAAGCTCAATTTGATAACATGACTTTGTAAACAGGCAGCTGTTCAAAACACTTTTTTTACAGAAAGATAATTCCATGATAATCATTCCATTGCTTTTTAAATTCACTGCACACACACACACACAAACACACACAGCATATTGTGCTTCAGCCTTAAAAATTTCACAATTAGCAATGACAGTCAGAAAATATTTAAATATAATACTTTCCATGAGAGTATGTAAAATGTAGATTTATAACATAGTATAAATCTTTCTACATATATATATATATGTGTGTATACTGTACTTTTTTGTATTTTTTGATTTCATATTTTTTATGAAATTTTCTTCCATTTTATCCAGATTTGGTTGAGGAGAAATTTTTAAAGTTCCTTTATTAAACTGAATATATTTTTTTATTTATGTACATGATTGTATAAGTAAAAAGTTTTTCATTCTTGTTAATAATAATGTAAATAGTTTTAGCAAGTAATTCTTAAAAACGTAGTAAAAACATGTACAGAAGTTAGTTTAGAAAAATGTTTATCAATATTAATTAAATAATTGTTTACATACCAGATTGAGTTGTGTTCATGTAAAAATAAAAATAAGTTCTTTGGTAACTTCAAATGAAATAATGTTTACAGTTTTTGAGCAAAGTATAATTATACTTTAAAACTTTGCGTTTTAGAGTTGAAAATTCATTGAATCAGGCATTTGTGTTTTAAATAACATTTTGTACACCTAAATTTTATAAATCATTTGTATGTAAACAACTTGTAGAATACCATCTTTGTTTTGTAAATATGTTTTTATTTAAATCTTTTCAGCAATTTTAAAGTTTTTGTAAATTTCCACATCTTTAAATGTCAATGTATATGCTATATTTATAATGGAATGTATTGCTTGCTTTTGACCAACTTAAAATATTCATAAAATTCTTAAATTAAGAAGAATTTAAACTTTGCCTGTTATGTAGAAACGTGCCATGTTAAAGAAACTACTTTCTAATAGTTTCAATGTACTTTTGTTAGTTTATAAAAATTTAGAATTAAAAGGAAAAATTATGGTTTAACCTAAAAATAAATCATTAAAATTATATTAATTTTCAATTAACAATTTTTATGGTATTCCTGTGAGGGTAAAGAAATATTTTAAATGTAATAATTAATTAATATAAAATAAAAGTATTATTAGCTTCTGTCAATGCTTGAATTGGTAAAATAAATTTATAGTACAAAGCTTTGCAAATTCTATGAAAACTTTTATAAATAAATTATAAAGCACAATAAAAAATCTTTCTTTTTAATTGGAAAGGTGCTTTATGCTTCCAGTTTTTATAAATATTCAAGCCATTGAAAAGGTAATAAGAGAGTGGAATGAATTAATGATATTTTGTCTTCATTAAATATTTGTAACAAACTTTTAAAAGTAGTATGACTAAAGAAAATGAATATATGAAAAATTATGGTTTTGTTTAATGTATTTATAACAGTTTGCAAACAGTATTTATGTTGTGTTTAATAAATATGTAATAAGAAGAAATTTTTTAAATGTAAATAATTATACATTCCATATATAGTATGAATAAAAATTTCATAAAAATATTCAATGTAGCTTTTAGTATTTTCTCCCTCTAGTACTTTAACACGATACCAGAATGCAAAATGTGGAGATATCTCGGAAGAGTCGAAGATGCAAAATTAAATTTTATTTCAAAATAATTGCAAGATTTTAGAAAAATTCGTTTTTGTTAAGTACTTTTTGTTAATTTTGTTACATTAAATTAAAGCACACTATTCAAAAACATCAAAATGGAAATTTACTTCAAATCAAGTAAATATTTATTTTTAGGATAATCATTTTGGTATTAATCAATAGGCGCTTCGCTGATGGGTGCCACAAATTAATAAAAAATATTTAATTATAAATTTTTAGGTATTTATCAAGTTTAAATTTTGCTATTAACCAAAATGATTCTAATAATAACAAAGAATACAATCTCACATTATAGCTAATGTGAGATTGTATTATTTGTTTAAAAGCTATTTTAAACTTTTTACAAGGCCCCATAAATGTAGAGCCCCAGGGGTGTACGGTATTCCTGTGAGGGACAACACATTCCAAAGGGATTTAGCATTGGGTCCACCAAACGCTCAATACAAAAAAGGGTGCAAGAATATCGGTACGACATTTTGAAAAAGGTATACCACCGCCCTGTCCATTTATGCCACTGATCATGACGTGCGAGCCGATCAAGAAAATGCCACGTTAATAAGGCAATCATTTCAAACAGATGACATTAGCGCCCTAGAAGCATTGGAAATAAACAAGGCCGACCTGATTGGCAAATATGTTAACTTTAAGGACGGAAACACAGTCTCTTATGCATGACAATGCTTTTACGATAAACTGGGGAGTGCCGACATAATTTAATTTTATTAATTAGTATTACGTTATGCCTAAAATTTTTATATATGTGTTAACTTTACGTAAATGTTAAATTTATGTTTACCACCGTTTAATTTTTGTTATATATTATTGTGTTTGTCTTCCAATTTTCGTTTTGTTTTGTTAAATAATATTTTGAAAAGTTATTCTGCACATTCAAATTTGGAATATCGTTAATTTGCTTACTGGACTTTAAAGGTTTTTCAAAGTGTGTTTGTGATTCTTTCCAGTATTCTGTAGAAGGCAATTTTACTTTTTACTTCGCATTTTGTTTGAGTAAAATCAAGATGTAAAATATCTTTGATAGAAAACATGCAGGGATATTAATCCTTGAGTTTCGGAAAGGATATAACGTCGTAGAAACAGTAAATAACGTGTATGGGAGATATGTTCCTAAACATCGAACATGTCAAAATGTGATTTTAAAACGTTTCGTTCGGGAAATTTTGAAGTAAAGGATACAAAACTTACGGAGCGTCCAAAAGCTGTGGACGAAGAAAAATTGCGGGAATAAATTGTTAAAAATCGACGAACAACACGAATATGCACAGTATAACTAAACAAACAAACTAAAACTAAAGCGAAAAAGTACTGAAAACATACGACCATAACGAGAGAGCGAGACGACTTGGGCGCTCAACAGCGCCCAAGTCGTCTCGCTTACTTTTACGCTTCGAGCGCATTTTCCCACTGCGCGCGCAGTTCGAACTTCGAAGCATCATTTGAACTTAGAGGCGAATTTCGTGTTCGAAGTATGAGATACCACTATAAGGCAGGGATGAGCTATCTTTCTCTACGTAAGGGCCACATTTAAAACTTTCGAATTGATGAGGGCAGCACACAAGATAAAAGAAAAAATAAATGAGTGTAAATTACTATTAGTTATTTATATATGAATACAGATTAACATAGGTTTATTTAATGTGATTTCTGGAACTGATATAAATGTAATGTATCCGAAATATTTGGGTGAATATTAGTCACTGCTATTTTAAATTATTTTTGAGATGAGAACCCGTTCTCCGATTTTATTTTTTTACTTTTTACTAAATTCATTGCGGAGGAAAACTGGTCACATACATAAATAGTACAAAACAATGACAGAATTTTTGCATACTTCCTTAATTATGTTGAGAAATTGGTTTTCTTTGATAAAAGTTTTATAAAAATCTATCAAATTTTTCTTCAAAAGATGCTTTTAAATCAAAATTACTTTGCAAGTCTATTATCTCCAATTGAAGTTCATTTGCTTCATTTTCTACATTTATTAAAAAAGGCGCTTTTAAAAATCCTATTTCGATTTCTCGGCTAAGGAATAGTATGGCAGACATAGATTAATAGTGTATAATTTGCAAAGAAACCAAAAAACTAAATGCAACGATAGAAAACGTTTTTAAGACTATAGCTCTACAGGAAGTGTCGAGTAGTCAGGTTAAACTACTGGATATGTACTAAGCGGGCTGTTGGTGTTTAGTACGACTATAGACCGTTCGATGTCGGGATTGAAAATTTTTATTTTATATATTTTTAAAAATATTTTGTGCGACGCGGGCCGAACTAATGTGAGCCGCAAAGTTGCCTAAAAAATAAAGATAACGTATGGATGTTATCGATACTACTGCTTCTTTTAGGTTTCTTACAACTTATATATAATAAACAACTTCATTTAATTCAATTGTTTTTCACTTTAAGTAGTATCTCCCTATAATTATAGTCTGGATCCGTCTCTGCCTTTCTAGGCGTTAAATACTAAATTATGTGTAATATCTGCGTATATGTATATCTGTTTTTCCTGATGAAAACGGATAACTGCTATTCCATTTTTTTCCATTTCTATGTATAACCCCACTTTATTTTGTTCTTAATTGTCTCCACCAGGGCCGCCGCTAGCAACCGTGAGGCTTCAAAATATACACTTTATATATAATTTTTACTATAATTTTATTAAAACAAATGAATTTAAAGATATTTGTTTAATCTACTTTTACGATAATAAAACAACATAGATTATATAATTTAAAACGGGTTCCCAACTTTTTTCGTGCATTTCAGCTCTCATGTATTTTTATCCCATCCATTCCCTTAAATAAATATATAATTAATTTGTCACGTTTTATTGACTGTAGTTAGATTCGGGAAGGAATAAGTATCGCATTATAACTTAATGGGGCCCAGGCGAATTTGAATCAGGGTATGTACGGTGTTGACTTCAGACATTTTTCTTCGGGGGAATTTTTGGAGAATATCAGAGTAAATTAAAGTAATTGCAATATAGCCTTTATTAGCTGATAAGTTACCAGTGTGCACGACTATTCACCATTTTGTAACATATCAAAACAAGGGATATCTGGAGTTTATTACACAGTTAATTAATTATCTCGAATCAATCAGTTTTCTTCACTGATATTTTTTTTATCTTCTATGTCAGGGGTGGCCAAACCGTGGCGCATGCGCCAAACTTGGCGCATTGGACGATTACAAGTGGCACTTTAGTCAGTTCTGAGCAACATTGCCAGATTTGGCTTCTTTGCAATTAAGAATACATAGAAAATTAATTTTTTATAGTCTGTCTTGGCAAGTTCATTTGTTGCACAATTCGTTGCAATCAACTTTACAGATAAAATGAGTGTTCTCCACATAGTAAATTACAGTGTATGCATGTATGTTTATGTTCGATCAGTGCATAGGCGTCTAAATGACAGTGCTACCGTCCGGACAGTCCACGAGTCGGTTGGACTGCTACGCCTGTTGACCTTTTTTTTTTTTTTTTTTTTTTGCTTCTACGACTCACGATACATTCGCAAACGTGTATGCCACTAATGTCAAACGGGACTATTTTGTACGGGTAACTACACCACCACCGCATTTTTTATTAATTTTTTTTTCACACAACTGAATTTTGATCTTTTAAATTGAAATACCTGATTAAAGGGTGGCCGAAATTTTTCTCCGCCCCGGGCGGCTAACACCCACGGTACGCCACTGCGCATCTGAACTCGTCTATCAAAAAATTGGCGCATGGTATGCAAAAGGTTGGCCACCCCTGTTCTATGTCTTTTTCAATGTTTTTTTATCTTCTATGTCTTATTCAAAAGAAATCTTTTGAATAAATTACTGGTAACTTAGTGGCAAACTTATCAAAATGGCGAAAAATTACGAAAGATATTGTTCAGTTTTCAGTTGCCATAATTGTAAAGTAAAAAATTAAAATAAAAATATTTCGATTTTTTTTCGTGACACTGAAATTATCTAATAGGCACGGATATAAAAAATTATATTTTAAAATAGAATTAATTTTTGGTTTATAAATAGGAGACTTAAAGTGTCGATTTGACTACTAGAAATTAAATGTTTAATACTATTTGTATTCAGAATCAAAGAAATCTTTGTATTTTATACTAGATTTGTGACATATTTTTGATAATGAAAATCTTTACAATTCTGCATTATTTTTACATAAAAATTAGTTTATACGTCAGTAAGCTATTATAATTTCAGTAACAGGGGTTCGCGTCTGTCTGATTTTTTAAAATTTTGAATTTCAAAGAATGAAAGAGTTTTATAAAGTTTTTTAATTGATTTATTGCACAAATTTATATATTTTTTTAATACTAGACGTAAAAAATGGTTTATAAGAACCAAAAGATTTACTAAAACATAACAGTATTTATCTGTGCAAAAAAATATGACAAATTTTGGACATGCTCATAAAGGAAAAGTTAGTTCCATAATGTACAGTACAGTACATAAATATGAAACATGTGATGCCAGTGTCCTGTATGCCCATTTTCTTTTTAAAATTTTTCATTAGACTCAGAATTTATTATCGCTTGAAGTTTTTTTAACATAAAAACAAAGAAAATAAACATAAAAAAATTTTTAAATGTAATTAATATAAATGAATTGTTATAAATTGTTTATAATGAAACTTTTGTATAAATGTGTGTATATATTTATAACGATGGAATTTAAATAAATTATAAAATTTTCGATAGTTTTCAATAATAATACGTTGAATTGAATCGCTTCTTTACATTATCTAAAAATATTTCGAACATGGAATTGTAGATATTTATTAGAAAAACGTTCATAAAAATGTAAGCGTGATATGTATACTATACGTGTAATAGTTAAAACTTTTTCTTAATAAAAGCAATAAAACGCACGTTTGCATCGCCCCTCCGCCACGTTTTTGATCTAGCTTCCGCTTGCTTAGCTTGCATGTGGTTTGTTATTTGACAGGTTGGCAGCACTTTTTTCAATTCAAATTTAATAGAACTCGGGCGAATTCTCTGGGCTTGCTTAGCGTGTGCCGCATGTTTAATTAAGAGAAAGTTTTGACAATCAATATACTTTTTATATAAAAATAAATATGCCAATAATAATTTATTCTAACGTGTAAACTCTTTTATCATTTGTGTTAACTTTTACATTGACAGCTAGCGGCTAGCCGTTTTAAGTCAGTGTGATGCTTGCGGGAACTGGATCGCTTGCTCGTGTGGAGGTTTGCCGCAACAAACAAGTGCGTCATTCGAAGCATTTAACACGGCCAGATTGTATCGAAAGCTTGTGGTACCCAGTCAGCATACATGTATTATGTGGTTTCAAATCTAAGTTGTGAATTGTTGTGGAGTTACATACGTTGTCCCTATACGTTATTTTATTCACACCAACGCATATTCACAAATAACGTTTCTGCCTATTGTTTAATGCAGGGGTCGCCAAACTTTTTTCACAGCGGGCCGGATAATTGAGAGAATGACGAGCGCGGGCCGCATAACCATTATGTTCATTCAATACAGTATACTGAATACACAAAAAAATTTTAAAAACCAACGTATTTATTTATCAATACACAAACCAACACGATGCTATAGCAAGCTCGTAATCGCTTTTCTTAGAAATTTCATTGCAGGTACTTATATAAAAAGCACTCTGATATACAAAGTCGCCGAAATTTTTATTTTACTGATTTTACTAAAAATTATATTACTATCAGATGCAAAGATCAGATTGGACCACTTCTGGAATTTTTACTTACATTTATTTTAATTTTTTCTACATAGTAAGTTCATCTATAATCTACGATATTTCCATATAAATAATTATATTTTAGCTCATTTGCGGCACAGTGCAGCGACGGGCCGGATGTGACCCGCGAGCCGTAGTATGGTGACTCTGATTTAATGCTAAAGATAGGCCCATTATTCCTATTATAAGTTTCAGCTTACCCAAAAATTTTGATCAGGATTCGCCCGATAGAACTGCAGTATTTTTTGTCATGGACTAACCTAAAAAAGATGCTTTTCTGGCGGGTAATTCTCGCAGTCTGACAGGACAAGATGCTGCTTTATATGAAGAGAAAGTTTCATTATATCAAGGTGTGGATCCATGCGAACGTTGTAGATCGAGAGTCGTGACCTAAAGTATAATTTGGTGACATCGTAAACTAATTGGTTTTGACGACAAATTACTACTCTCTTTTACAAATGAACGCTTACATATCTTTACAGGCCCATAACTATCTTACAAGTGGCTTACAAGTGGCTGTTTCTCCCGATTACATGCTCTTTCATAACGCTCCCGATATGCAGATGGGTTGTGGCCACTCTCATATCCCTTGTATAATGTTGACACCCAGTCTGGTGATGACTCGTCATAAAATGAGGAATGTTTTCCGTTGGTGTAAAAAAACTTCTCCAATAATATATTATTATTAAAAAGAACTTACCATTATGGTATGTTATATATATAATAAGAATTTGTCAGGAACAACTTGAAAGGTAACTATGTAGTGATTATTTGTTATTAATGTAAAAAAAATCATTGTCACATCTTAAAGAAATGTTAGGTTATTTTGGTAAACATTAATTTAGCTATTTATAAATGAACAATGGAAATCATTGGTTTATATCTTAAAAAATACGCACACTTTTATTTATGTAAATTAGACTGGAGGGACAATTGGTTTAAAATTCATTTCTAATTTTTCATCTGATATGCGATTATCTTTGCTTAACGCTTTGATATTAACTCTACTGTATATTTATTACAAGCAGAGACTAAGAAAACAAACCGAAAGATGAAAAATCAAGTTATAACACAATTATTATCTATTCGAACTAAAATCTGCTGCTGTTAAAATTATTTAACTTTATTTTGTCGGTATTAACAAAGGGATTTATGCAACTGGCTTGTACACACTTTACGATAATCATGCAAAAATTTATCTAATCATTTATTGATAACTAGTAACCAAATGTTATTGCTTACCTGAAATGAAATGTTTCTGACAAACTCTTGTATTGATATTCACTATCTGTGTTGAAATTTTTCTGGTTAATTCTCCAGAGCTATGCAAATTGCCTACGTCGTAAAAGCTCCTCGGTTTGGGTCCTTGATGACAAATAATGCCGGGAATTTTAAAAAATGACGTACCTTTATTGTTCTTGAGTTTACTAGCATTGCACAACAGGTTACTATAGTGATATTCGCGACGAATAAACAACACAAGAACTCCAGCTAAAATGCGTAAGCACAAACCACAAAGTTGGCGTCGGACAACTTCGCATGCTCATGACGTCACTCGTGATGTCAACTCGAAACCTCTCTATAATTGTGCTGCGATTTGAAAAAATTGTAGATTTATAAATTCCCACTGTTGTCCGTCCTGCAATGTGACGATGTCACAATAAATAATTGTTCATTTACTCTGGAAATATTTTCTTATAAAAGATTCCTTCCAGTGCTGTATTATCCTAGGGGCAAAAAGGGTAATTGCTTGAAGCCCCTCTGTTGGTGGGGCTCCAGGAAATTACTTTAGTGCTAACTCTAAATGCATACAATGATTCATGAGAACATCGTCTTTAGTATAGAAATATTGTAAAAAACCAAAAATGGCACTATGCTCTTCAATTTGATTAAATCTTTCTTTCTTAGTGATTATTCCTCGATCTATTAATGCAGTCCTTGGCACGACTTACTTTTACCTACATCTTATAATATAATCGAGATAGACCGGATGGCCGAGCGATTAAGGTGGCAGCTTACCGCTCTGAGGGACCTGGGGAGTTTCGGGGGTGTCCTTTCTGATATGTCGGGCCCCATCCCTCACCACCCGGTCGCCCCATTGTGGGCCTGGCCGAACCCATAATGGGCCT
This sequence comes from Centruroides sculpturatus, assembly GCF_000671375.1. Lineage (NCBI taxonomy): Eukaryota > Metazoa > Arthropoda > Arachnida > Scorpiones > Buthidae > Centruroides > Centruroides sculpturatus. The sequence goes on along the minus strand of NW_019384695.1, from coordinate 337,061 downwards.
GCTAAAAAAGTGGCCCTCTTAGTGCCCACAGGGCAGAAAGAGTTTAAAAAATATATATATAATCGAGATGGGTTGATAATAATGATAACAATAAGCGCAGAGCCCAAACAGTCAGGAGGTAAAAGTTGAAATTTGGTACACAGTTAAGGTATGTCATGAAAATGTACACTAAGAAGGGATTTTTCGAAATCCCCTCCGCGGGAAGAGGGAGAGGGATTACTCTGAAAAACTCGGCTTTTTACTGTACTATTTTAGATGTGTTTTTGTGGGAAATCGAACATATTTTTAGACCCAACTAAAAATTCTCTAATTAGCTTCGAAAGAGGGAAACCTAATTCTTGCACCCGGTGAAAATGGGTAAGATCAGCTATATAACTATAAAGGTTATCTTACATAAGGGTTTATCACACCGAATGACCAAGCTAACACACTTTTAAAATTCTTTATTCCTCTACTGTACACAATTTAGAGAATTTTTAAAATATGTTAGATTGGGCACTCGGTGTAATAAACTCTTATATAAGATAACCTTTGTAAATACAAATCAAATACTATAATATAATATATAGTAGAAGGATTAGAAGTACTAAATAATGTAATAATCTTAATCTTTGCTGTTGTTATTTTTTCCTGAGCAACGCCGGGCTCATCTGCTAGTTTTCAAGATTTAGTCATTTTTCACCATCTTTTTGATTTAAGACTTTTGCCAAATATTGAATCACATGCATATCGAATTTTATAGTCGAGAGATCGCGCTAGTGGCGAGTTGTATCTGGTAACGTGGATTTTCACGATCGCGAGACTCGCAAATTGGCGATATTCTGACTGCAGAATGGTGTGGCCAAGCGGTCTTCGTACCCTGAACACTGGAAGTTTGGTCTTGGGTTTGCGCCTCGCTCGGACGGTCTGGCCACGTGGCGTTTTCTCGTCTGTAACACCTAAATAGGGGACAGTTTCCCTTAAAAAGACCTCCTGGAAGGCATCACCTAGACAGATTTTATTTCCCACAAAAAAATTCCATGACCTGTACACTATTACCAAGTTTGATAACATTTTGTCCAGTAGTTTTCATTTTATGGCCATTTCAAAGTGGAACTTTAATTATAATCACCCTGTATAATAAGTTATGAAATATAACTGTCTAACATCCAGGCCATCTACCTAAATTATATTTTTGGTAGATTTAAAAAGTATAATTTTTACAAAATAATTTTATTTTTTAAACCAAGATATCCAACTATTTAAAATGGTCTCTCCTTAACTTATGATGGGGGTTATGTTCTGGAAAACACATCATAAGTCGAAAAAAAATAGGCTATGTCTGTTGAATGTTGTATCATAAAGTGTACAGGAAAAAGGAAAGAATGAATGAAACAAAACAAAATGTACAGAAGTATACTATGCTAAAGATTACAGTGTTACACAATAATCTTTCAAATATCAAAATCCACCAGAAAAGTATGCAATAAAATTTTATTATAAAGTCTTAAAAACAATTTAACACGATGGTGGAATGCTTAGATATTATCTTAAGTTTCTCAGAGTAATAATTATCCCTCTTCCCACCAGTAGCATGAGACACAGTGGGGCATTTTGCAGACATAATGGGTATATTGTAAAACACAAGATATAAGATGGTATACATAGAAAAAAGTCTCAAGAAAGATCACCAACGCACCAATAGAGCAACTTGAGTTCAAATTTTAACTGTTTTTTCCCCCACGCTTCTTCACTTGCATTAGCCATTGTATGTTAAATGTCCTAAGTCAGAGAGTGTCTGATCTAAATTTCTTGAAAAACAAAAATTACAAAGACAGACATTTATACTGTAGTTTAAAACTGAAGGCAGATCGATTCTATTGCGATTTCCAAATGACATCACAACTTTAAGTTTTATAACATATGCAAATCACACAGAATCAACAAATGAGTAACATTGAAATGATTGGCATATTTTTACAGATCAACAATGCCATATTGTATATAATACTCAACATGAGAACATATAGACTTATGTAATAAATAATAGGTAATAAATTTTTTACAAACACAGTATTTGCCAATTTCAACAATATTGTCTAAATAGTTTTGAATTACAAAGAAAACTTATCCTATGAGCCCAAATTATTAGATTGGCCTGACCTGTAAAAGTTACTGCTACTGCTTATTATATTATTATTAATAAATACAGTCAGCAGGATGCCAATGTGGTTAAGGTGTTGGCCTACAGCTCTGAAGAACATGGGATTGTATCCAGGCAGATGGAAAAATCCCAGGTATTTTTGGGGTAGCTTGTCCAGTATATGTTAGACTTTGTCCCTCACCACCTGGCTGTCTCACCCATAATGGCTTTGAAAGCTCTCTTAGTGCCAACAGGATGGAGAGTAAAAAATAAATAAATACTAAATACAATCCACAAATAATTCTAACACAATCAATTATGAATTTTTGCTAATAGATGGATGAGATTTATTGTACTGGTGTGGGTATTTCAATTATAACTGCTCACTAGAAAACCAGTTAGTTACTTATAGATAAACTATAGGATTATTTTTTTGTTTAATAAAAGAAATTCATATTGAGTTAGAACAAAACATAAAACAACTAAGTTTATATTACTTTTAAAAAATCAATTTTTCAAAAATATTTTTTCAAAATTGATGAAAAAACTTTATGGGTTAATTGTACATAAATAACCCGTTTTTTTGCTTGGACCGCATTTAATCAGAGACAAAGCTTTTATTCGTATTCTTTATTTATTTTCTATGCATTTCGGGTGCAATATTTTCTTGTAATTTGCACCCCTCTTCAGGATTTTTACATTTCTATAAATTTGGTAAATTTAATTATTACATCGGTAAATTACTACAATAGTTATACAATGGTTAACTAACCTGTTTTAAGTTTTAGATCGACATCTGCCCAGTGCTGATGTTATGTCCCCTAAAGCATTTTTAGACCGTTCATTCAAAGAGCACTTCGAAATCATTAATAAAAACAAAACCATAAACCTAAATGATGGAATGGAGGTTGACGACGTGTGGGAGGAAATGGGAGGAGCTAAAGGGAAAGAAAACAAAAAGAGGGGGAAACAGTCTAAAAATGCCTTAGGGGACATAACATCAACACTGGGCAGATGTCGATCTAAAACTTAAAACAGGTTAGTTAACCATTGTATAACTATTGTAGTAATTTACCGATGTAATAATTAAATTTACCAAATTTATAGAAATATAAAAATCCTGAAGAGGGGTGCAAATTACAAGAAAATATTGCACCCGAAATGCATAGAAAATAAATAAAGAATACGAATAAAAGCTTTGTCTCTGATTAAATTCAATCCAGGCAAAAAAACGGGGGTTATTTATGTACAATTAACCCATACAGTTTTTTCATCAATTTTGAGGAAATATTTTTGAAAAATTGATTTTTTAAAAGTAATATAAAGTAAACCGCATCATGGATATATACATATCTATTACTTATAGCAACTAAGTTTATTTTTAATTATTGTCTGGAAACAAATTTGCTAAAGCTCTATTTTACCAAAGTATTAATGGATTGTTTCAGTGTTTTTCAACCTTTAATAGTGTCACCCCAACCTGGAAATTTTTTCTTGCAGTACCCATACTTCTTTATCAATGTAGTTATCACATTGTACTTTTAAAAATACATGTAAGGTCTTGTTCAGCATTATATTTCACAGCATCCTGAAGTGTCATTATGGTACTCCAGTTGAAAATCATTGCTGGATTATTTCTTTGCAAGCATGAAATACTGTTTTATAGACAATCTTGTGAATATCTTAATGAAGTAAGTTAAAATTGTTTTCTTTTCCTTTATATAAGTATAATATAAAAAAACTGTGACGCTTGTTATTAAAAAAACAATTCCTAACAAGTATGTTTTTTTGTAATACCAACTTAATGACTGTAAGAAAAATATTGGATACCAGATTTTTTTTGTTTTAGGCCTGATTCATTTACATATTAATGTTACATCATCATAAAGGATGCAATTTAAAAGTTTAACAATTTATTCAGTAATAATGAATATAATAGAAGTTTGAATAAATTAGCAAGTATTCTAAACATTTCTATGAAGTATATGTCAGTAAATGATAATTTGGCTAATTAATTAGCCAAATTCTAGCTCAAAAATTAATTTGGAATTATTATTTGATTATTACAATAATTCAGACTTTGTTTTATATTTGTATTTAAATGTAGAGGCATTGACTATATGGTAATAATATAGTTTATTAAATCTACATATTTTTGTATTGATAACTGAAATTAATATTTTAGAATGAAAATGTTTTTGTTGAAATTTCATTAAGGACTTAAGGATATTGATAAGGAAAAAGAATGACTAACACTAAATTAAGCAACAAACAAAATTTACTATTCATAACATCATTTATTGCTTGATACAAATCAAGAGTTTTACAATTCATAAATATTCATATTTACTGTAAATTTATCAAAACTGATATAGTTTGAAACAAGAATAAAATTCGGAATTTTTTTGAATTTCATATTCATAAGAAAGAGAAGTTTCAAACAAAATTAAATGGAAGACTTGGTACCAGTATTCAATTTAATTCCAATTTAAAACATTCCTTTAACTTCACATTCTTTTTTTTTAAGAGTCTGTTTCTAAAACTTAATCAAATATTACAAGGAGAGTAGAAGGATTACTATCATAAGACTATTAGTTATGAGAACTAACAAATCTTTTTTAGGAATTACTTATGTAAACATTTTTTGTACTACATAAAAAACCTGACACTAAAAAAGGCCATTTTGTCAGATGTTCATATTCATGGATATGGAGTCAAAATTTATCAATTGTCATAAGATCATTATTAATAATCTTCAAGAAATATACATTGGACAAGTTAGTAAGTTTTTAATAATACAAATTTCTTCCAAAATTCATTCTGATAAAATTATCTTAAAAAATTTATTTCCTAATTAAACTTGATGAAAGTATTGTTGAACCTAATTCTATAAAATTTTGCATAGTATACTATCATCAATTGTTTGTTTTCTATACTTTTTAAAGTGCTACTTACCTGATTAGGAGTGATGATAAATACTGTGAATTTGTAAGCTAATTCAGTATTAACATACATTGATAAAAACTGAGAAAGATATGTCATTTAACACACCTAAGCAGCTGGATTTTTAAAACTATGATAAATTCTAACATTTAATTTTCATCACATAAATAACAAGGAAAATAACTGTTGCATAATAATTTACAGAATGTGAATTTTTGATAAAAACCACATATTTTTTCAATATAAAATGTACAAAGATCTAATATTACAACTTGTCTTGGCCCCATTAAACAATGCAATTATTAAATTTGTTTACAATGAGGCATATAATTAAATTATAAAATCAACTTTACTTATATTTAAATATTGAAAAAGCACTTCCTTTATCTTTTTGATATATATATTTAAAAAAAAAAAAAAAAAAAAAACAGCAATCATCATCAAAACAAATTCAGATTTTTAATGTTAACAATGTTTATAATTTCATTTTCTTGATAAACATCTTCATAACTTAAACTTAACATTTCTTAATCAAAAAACTTTTAATTTTGGATCAAAGTTCTCAAATTATAACAACAGAAGGCACAATTATTACTTTTAAACTATTTTTTTGTACTTTGACAGCTCTCTGAATCTTCACTTTCGTTAACAGGAGGTAAATATTGATTAATAAAATTTATTGTATCTTTTAACTCCTATATATAAAAATTTACATAATTAGAAATTGTATTTCATTTATTATTATAATTTTATATAAAAATGGAGTAAAAAATTATATAATACTGTGAAAAATGGTTATAATTTAAACTATCCTCATTTAGATCTATCTGATCATTAAAAAGGAAGAAATTTAACAAAACATGCAAAACATGCTTTCTTGAACATGGGTGAAAATATTTAATTTTAAAAGTATAATCTTCAAAATAAAACTTTTATTAAGAAGGAAATGTCATGTTATTGAAAGAGATGCATCAAAATAAAATGTCAGATGAACAAGATGGCATGCAATAGGAAATGAGTTATTGATTACTGTATCTTTAGTGAGCTAATCTTACATCAGACTGTCAAATCACTTTAAATACAATGTTTAATTTGACAATGGCTTCCTGACGACAGCTTTGAAATCAAACAATACAAAACAGCTTGTTTAATAGCATTTTAAATTATTATGTTTAATAGTAATTTCTATGTTACAACAATTATTGAACACTATCAAGACTGATAATTGCAATATCATGTTATAAGACCCATACACTGATAAATTTTGAAATTCAGAAGCAGAGGGAAATCTAAATATTAATATTGCAAAAATATGACTATACAAAAAAGCCTTTTTTGTTTATTCATATTAATGCAATATTAATATTAAATCATAATTAATATTTTGCTATATTTGCCTAACACACAAATAACTGCTTGTTATTTATGGTTATTGTGACATTATCACAATGCCAGGCTGCAATTTTTAATCATATTTTTTTATTTAACTTAAAATATATACTCTCCATCTCAAATTAGTAGTGGCTTGCCCCTGTACATCATACTTTTCCTTTAACAATAGAGTCGTGTAATCATCTATCTAACACCTTTCCGGAGAAATTTTTTGAATTGAAATAATATGACTTCCAGTTAGCATTGGAAGTTTGTATACAGTTAATTAGGGCCTCCTGCCCTAAGGTATCCATATCTGCTCTCATCTTTCATCTATCCAACCCCATTTTCAAGATTAAGGAAAGACAGGCAGACAGAGAATTTATCAGGCTACAGTTTTTTCAAATTGTGGCCCAATAACAACAAAAGCATAAGCAACATGAATTCTACATTTCTACAATGAATATGAAACAAATTTATTTNCAGTATTTATTACACAAAATTTAAGTAAAGCTTAACATGCCGATCTTGCCCCGGTCTCCCCTATGCTAAGATAATATTGAGGATGTCGAAAAATGTACGGATATGTTTGAATAGTGCTGAGATATTTTAAATATGTTATTCTAATGTTAGAATGTTTAAAAGATTTTTAAAAATATATCTAAAACTTGCTCTGAAATCTTGATTATTAAGGTATCATAACAAACAAGAAAGAATTCATCTGCATCAAAAGATTTTTAAAAATATAAATAAAACTTGCTCTGAAATCTTGATTATTAAGGTATCATAACAAACAAGAAAGAATTCATCTGCATCTAAATATTAGTATTTGACTCACACTTGGTGCTTTTCACTTAACTACTATAATCAACTATCAATCACACAAATATTTTTTTTTACTATCAAAATGGTTTTCATTTATTCTACATCAAATGTTTAAAATTTTAACTGATCAATGTTAAATTTTATGAAAATAATAATAGCTATTATTTTTAAATAATCAAATCATATGTAACAAACACTTGTAAGATTCTTCAAAATGATAAATCACCTACTCCATAATTGGTTTGCAATTTGAAAAAATTGTAGATCTGTAAATTCCCATTGTCATTCGTCTGTCTTTCCTTAATCTCAAGAATGGAGTTAGATAGACAAAATTCAAGAGCAGATATGGAAACCTTAGGGACAGGAGACCCGGTTAACTATATACGAGCTTCTAGTGAAAACTGGAAGTCAAATTATTTCAATTCAAAAATTTTTCCCTGAAAGGTGTTAGATTGATGACTGGCACAACTCTATTAAAGGAAAAGTATGATGTACAGGGGCTAATTTGAGGTGGAAAGCATATATTTTAAGTTAAATAAATTAGAAATATGATTAAAAATTGCAGCCTGGCATTGTGATGATGTCACAATAAATAATTGCTTGTTCTGTTGTACAATTAAATTTAAGCTATTTTCTATTTAATTCTGTGATGAAATTACAGGATAAAGATGGTCTGTACATTAGTCTTTTTAAAAATATTTTATATACAATAAAACCTAAAAATAAGCTAAAATATTTAGTTTATATCATAAATTCTATTTATTTTAGTAATATTTAAATAAACTGAAATAATCTTCATGTGCAAACAACAAAATAAGAAATTTTCTAGCAAGCTATTCCTATTACTAATTAAATTTGATAAAGTTCAGAACATATCTACAAAAATACTTTTTATATTTAAATATTTAAAATTTAAGTTTTTATTACCTCTTCACAAAATGTATGCATCATACTGGGATATATTTTAAATTTTGTATTTGACATGAATTTCTTTATATATTCAGATGTCAATTGACCAAATTCAAATGGGACTATAGGATCAGAATCTCCATGGCACTGGATCATGGGTGTGTTCATATTACCAAGAGCATCCTGATAAGATAATATAAAATAAAAATTAATAAATTAAAATGTTACTATAAAATTTTCTATATTTTATGAAATTATTATTATTACTGAATTGGCACAAAGTTAAGAAAATTTTGTTATGTCTTAATATATTAATAATTTTTAATTAATTTTAGTCAATTAAAAATTAAAAATCAATATATTAAAACTGAAATTTGATTACCACATAGCAAAAAATATAGAACAGGATGATCTGTATTTTTTATTTTTATTAAGATTTTTGATTAGGTCTATTAACTAATAAAATCTTATATATTCTCCACAGGATAAAGAACAAAGCCATGTTACTTGCATATGTATCATTCTACCATAAACTCAGCTGATTCATACCAAACTATTTTTGTTTTTGTATAGCACACTAGCCTGGAGTATCCAAAGCTGTTATCTTTCACTTTCAACAATAAATAATGAAAGCAATAATTTAATTTGTAAGGATTTTATGTTGTTCTAATTGTATGATTTTGACACTCAGAAATTGTTGCTTTTTCCTTGCAAAGATGGCGACAGATGACACACCAGTCTGCCCTGCGGCTTTTTCAACAGCTTTTTCTATGCTTAGAATTGGATTAACTTCCCCAATGCAAGTTGTCTTGAGCAAATATGCTCAGGACAACTTGCTTTATTTGATTTCTAATAGTCTTACATTTACAATTCATGTTAGAATAACAACGAGAAGTATACACTGAAGGTAGTAGCATGTTTGCAATATCAGTTGCCATTTTCCAAAACATGTCTTGCTGCTTGCATTGTGAATGACAAGAATTGTTGACAGCTGTTGAATTGTATCAATGTACCATATACAATAATCTACAAAATAATGTTTATGACAAAAACTAGATGGAAAATGTAATGATAACTTGCATCATTGTTCACTGCTATATATTACTGCATATACATACCCTTTCTTGACAGCTATATACCAGTTTTGTTCTTTATCCTGTATGGAGTATAATATCTTTCATTCATGCACTTCATAAATTTCTATATACATCAATTTTAGGATTTAGTAGTTTCTATATTTGATTGGCAATGATTTATTTGTATCTCTTTTCAGTATCATATCATTCTATATATTTTTTTTTATAATGATCCATCCAATTGTTAATATATGTATACAAATGAAAAAATATACTTAATATTATTAGTAATTAAAAGAATTTGAATTTAATACAATAATCTTTGGCAAGATTTAATTAAGGTTGTTATAAGATTTCTTGAGATTTAGAATATTTATTGAGAATCTACATTATTTTTCTGTTCAACTTAAGTATCTTTGATAGAATATTATAAATTTTGATTTTTTTTAACCATCAATTTGATTTTCTGTATTTTTTTAACAAACTTTGAATTTATGTAAGGCAAGAATCATACTGGTTTTTGAAAAATATTTCATAAAATAAATTTTTACCAAATGATATTTATTTTTATTCCAATTACAAAACTAAATACAAATTAAATAGTAAATAAAATTTTATTACAAGATTTAATTATAATTTTATTACAAAATTAAAACTAGAAGCTTTAACTTATGACATTTTATATTTTTGATTATAAATTAGAATGTAAATTAAAGAAATTACATTGAATTAATTTGTTTTATATTTTTGATATTATTTTATTTATAATTTATTGTTCAACATAATGAAGTTTTGATGAACAACAAAGAATTTTGATTCATTAAATTGCACTGATAATAAATTATAAATAAAATAATATTTTTATGCATTTTCACATAGAAACTTTTTATGGAATAAAATCACAAATATATTAGCTATAGTTAGATCTTATCAGATTTTCCATTCAGATAATTAACATGTTTTTTTGTTGAGTTTACTTCACATTTTCTATATTTTAGATAATTTTTCTATTTTATGAAAATTTTAAGAATTATCTATAGAAAACTAGAAAAATAAACTAACTGAATGAATTTACAGTAAAGTGAAAAATAAAGCACTCAATATAACTGAGATGAGATTTATTGGTTAAATAAAAATAAATATTAATATGTACATAAGATGTAAAATTATTAGATTTTGTAACTAACATAAGTTTAGAATCTAGTTTATTGTATTTAAACATAATCTAAAAAATAGTACTAATAAATATGAAAATATTTTTATCCTAAATATAATCAAACTTTAGATATACACAATTCTTACATGAAAAAATTCTATAGTTTAGAAAATTTTGAAAATTAACAATTGTTAGAATCAAGTTTATGAATAACTGGCTAATATTTTTACGTGCATAAATGATAAGTGTCATTCTATGTAGTGTACTCATTATTGATACATTTGAAAATATCAGTATTAAGTGATTAGATAATATATACTTAAGATGATATATAGAATTATATGGATGTATAACAAGAAGATTGGTCTTTGTTAGAAAAGAACAAGCCTTTTCAATTAAATTGTATTTTTAAAACAACTACATGTGAGGATTATTTGTTTATGGACATAAATTATCATGTAAATATACCTATAACAGAAGGCTGACACTTGATCGTTTTTAACATTGTGAACCTTTTTTTTTACTTATTGTTTACCTTTGTTTTAAGAAATATATTCTTCAAAACCATGTTAACTGTTACTTCTGGGGTTGTATAAAAAGGATTAAGATAGACTCAAAAATTTGATTTTTTTTGTAAATAGTCTAAACTTCAATTATGAAGAAATATATCCTGAGTAATTACAGAAATTGTATTATTAATTCTACAGCTGAGATGTGGCCAAAATTATATTTTGATGTATATATTTTATATCTTTGTATAAGAGTAGACAAATAATAGACCTTTAGAGAATTTGCAGTAACTGTAGTTTGCAAACGTATAAAATTTGGAAATGTATTCTTTCACTGTATCAAATTTGAAACAAATAGAAAAAAGTATTTGACAAGATTTAAATCCTGAAAAGATATAATTATCATGTTTTTCAAGAAATGATTATTTTTGTGTATTTTATTTTGTGTTATTTTGTATTAAGCTATTTAATTAATTTGTTAAATTTTACTAATTTCAGATTTACATAATACGTATAAAAATGATTATTATTGTATTATTAACAAATTAATATAATTTGTTAAATTGTACTAACTTCAGTTTTTATGTAACCCCCTTGTAACAAACTAAGGTTCATACAATAAAGAATTGAATTGAATTGAATATGGATGTATAAGAAAAGATGATATACAAATATAAATTAATGTCAAAACTGAAATTATTATTAAAATCAATAAATTTATATTAAAGAGTAAAAACCTTGTAGTCTTTCTATGAACTTTTACTAATGTGTAAATCCATCAGCCAGTTTTTAAAAAATTTTTATATTAGTTAACAATAATATCATTTTTTGTCATAATAGTTACAGTTAAACAAAAAACATCTTTAAACTTTGTTGTTGGACTGTAAGGAACCAAGTCCGAGCATTATTTTTATTTACTTTTATTTTTGCTTTTTATTATATTTTTGTTTGGGGCTTATATTTTGTTAGGACGAAGGTTTCCTCACCATTCACCTTAGAAACTTAAAAATAGAAGAGAAACCAACTCACTGACGAGAGAAAAGCGCCATAGGAAAAACTTGCGCATCCTTGCGCTCCCAAGCGGAAAAAAGTAAGTCCGCACCGAGAAAAAGGGGGGGGAAAAGACCCCACAAGCACAACTTAAATTCGCTAAACCTTAAAAGAATAAAACATCCTGAAAATTGTAAAAAAGAATAATGTAAAAGGTTAGTGAGTGTTGTTGGAAAATAGGCTGCCAGACAAATAGATTGTTAGCAAATAAGTATGTAAATGAGGGGAGTGATCACATTCAGAATTGTGACGTCACCTCACAGTATAAAGACTGAACGTCAAGTGAAGACGGACAAGGTGAACTCCAGTTAGCAACAAGCTTGGTGAGCTTCGTAGCAGTGAACGAAAGAGGTGTCCGATAGGATCAATAGTTTCAAGGCAATTTTGAAGTTATTCGATTGGTGGATCGACGAATAGAAAAAGTCTTGAGAGTTGAGGAAATAGGTTCCTAGTATATTGAGGTGACGATTAGGATCTTTAATTCATAAGAATTATTGTATATAAGTTAAGTCTTTGAATTTTGTTGAATTCCAAAGGGGAATAGATTTAAGTTAGAAACTAGTTTGATTTGTTTTGTCGGGTTGCTTCTTATTGATTTTCATTGAATAAATTGTTATTTGATTTTTACTAAATTTTGTAAATAGTTTATTACTAGAAATGAATTAAATATTTGATTTGTTATTGACAAACTTTGTCATTATTTAATTTCGGTGCATGCTAAAAGTCTAGGCCTGGCACACTAACGCGAATCTGCATAAAGTACCCGTTAGGGAACGGCTATTTCCGGCACACAGTCGTGTCAATAATCGTTGGAAAAGTTGGAAAAATAAAATAGTACTTTACAGGACTAAGGTTTTGGATTTGAGGATGTTTTATGTTTATTTATTGTATGATTATACAGAAGATTTAACTTTGTAATAGTTAGTTTTATATAAATATAGTATACAGTCAACTCACATTAATACAAATTGCTAGGGGAATAGTAATTAGTTTGCTTTATCAAAAATTGTATTAATAAGTTTCAGGATCAAGATCATATAATTTACAGAGTTAATGATTAATAGGCAATCAAAATCTCTAAATTATAATATTTTAAAGTAATTAATTAAATTTAAAGTTAAATAAAATTAAATTTATTTACAAAACAAATTAATGTTCTAAATGATTTTCAAATCAATTTAGAGAAGACAGCATTCACTGTTTAACTGTGGAGCAGTATAACAGAGCAAAACAAAGCTAACAGAAATCTGTAATTTTTTTTCTGTTGAAGATTGGAAAATATTTTTTGGTGCCAAAAGAGTAAAAAAAAATTTTTTTTACACAAAATAGCCAAACCTGGAATCACTGTGTTCACTGCCCAATATGCAAACTAGCATGTGTCTGCATAGAACAATAGCCATTCAAAGAGACAGACATCTTTTAACTTCTATTTTCTGAGAACAGTAAATGGTATGCTGAAACAAGATGTTTGAATTGCTCTACAATTGGGGTCAAACTGGTCTTTGCTTACTAGGAGAAGAAAATCTATTTACTCAAACAAAACATTTATAACACAGTACCATTTTGCTTTGAGAACTTTTTGATGTGGATAATAAAATCATTATTGAAAGTATGGTTATTTCTCGGGGGTTGCAAAGATAATTTACAGTTTTGTTTAATGAATTCTGGTAAAACTTTTGTTTGCTTTATCGCATGAAAATTAATGTTATGACAATGGCATTTTGCCAGGGCAACAGCAAAATTCATTTTAATGCAAGAATTCACTTTATTGGTGTCCATTTTAAGGTGTCAACTGTACTTGATAAGAAATTAAACTGAATGGTAATAGTATATTGGTATCTTTCAATTTTTATGGTCTTTGAGTGATCAAATGAAAATGTTTGTTTGTTAGTTTGTTTAGTCATGGCAATGCAACACTTGGGTGATCTGCCTAGGGGGGATGCCTTCCAGGTGGTCTTTTTAAGAGAAATTGACCCCTATTTAGGTGTTACAGATGTGGAGAAAACCTGGAAAACTCTACATGGCCAGCCCGTCCGAGCGAGGCGCGAACCCACAACCAAACTCCCAGTGTTCAGGGAATGAAGACCGCTTGGCCACTGGTGGGCCCAAATGAAAATGACTCATAAAAAGTAATGTGATGAGTTTGGCAAGTTCCTTGACTCAATGTGTAATGTTAGTCCATTATTATTGTTTAAGTTAAGTTTTATAATAAATGAAAATAACTTACATTTCAAAACACAATTTTTATACTAGAAAGGTACAGAAAATAAGGGAGAAAAGATGCCTAAAATTAAAGAGTGGTTTATGTGAAAATATTCTGAATTGTCTGTCTATAAATATTTATGTTTACAGAGTTCAGTAAATGTCAATTTACAAATTTACAGTGTGTGTGTGTGTGTGTGTGTGTAAAAGAAAGAAAACAAAGATTTATCATAATCAAAAAGTTATCCGAGGAAAGAATTCAACATTTGTGTATATTTAAAGGAGAATCCAACAAAAGCACCAAAATCTTTAAAGCATTCATCTCAAGTGACTTGATTATCTATACCTGAGGAAAATTATTAATCTTACCTGAGGAAAATTTGTATGCAAAGGTAGCCAACAACTAAATGCAATAATTCCAGCAAGTGTTTTCTTATACCTTAAAGCTGAATACAGAGCAAGAGCACCACCTTGCGAAAATCCACCAATTATGATTCTATTGGAGGGAATGCCTTTACTTTCTTCGTATTCAATCATTTGATGAACTAATAAAATCAATTTAAATATTAATAATTAAGAATAACATAAAAATTTTGAACTTTTTAAACTATCAAATACTTTTTTCAGTTGCACTTCTTATGCCTTCTTCATCTTCAGGCCCTTGTAAACTAATACTTTTTAAATCAAACCAAGCAGGCATTGAAAAACCTGCATTTATTGTCACTGGAATTGTTGGCCTAAATATATTTAAGTTTTTTTTTTACATTATTTAAGAAATTAAAATAGATTAAATATAAAATTAACTATAATTATTTACATTGTTTTACCTTTACAAATAAAAAATTATTAATACAATGAAACATAGAAATCACAAAATAATAATACTTACGCTGTAGGAAAAACATATTTTATGTGAGATGCACGAAATGGTGAAAATATTGACGACCAGCCATGCCTATTAATTAAATTACATTACAACACCATATATATAAAATTTTTCTTCTTTAAAATGTTGATATTATTTAAATTAAATCAACTTACCCAGTATCTCCAAGACCATGAAGAAATATAATCTGAAAGAAATTCAATTACTTTTATTTTTCACACATCTTTGATAAGCATTAAATATGTTTATGTCCAATATTTTAAAATATTTGACACAAAAATTAAAATTGATGGCAATGTTAGTACACTCTAAGAAATTTAAAAATTTAAGCTTCTAATTATTCAGATTACAGTCCAAATTAGTTTGATAGGATAAGGCAATGCAGCACTCGAGTAATCTGCCAAAGAGGAAGTGGCTCCTGAAGGCCTTTCTGTAAAAAGTTGGCCCTGTTTAGGTTTTAAACACACAGCTGCAGATAGAGACATTGGGAAATTTCCAGAGACACTAGTAGAACTGGTTCCTTCATATTCATAGAGGCTGGCACCTGTCCATATATTTCCTGCACTGATTGAACAAGTCCAATTCATCCATGTAGACACATGAAGAAAACCCAGAAAAATCCATGAAGCCAGTACATTGGTTGGATGCAACCAACCACCAATTTTCAGTGGTTTTATCCAATCAGCCAATATTGTGCACTTCTATTATTAATTCTTTACTCTAAAATCAGAAAAATCTTCATATTTATACTTTTAATTCTGAAGTTAATTCTTGTTTAACTGAATTACTGTTTCATTAAGACAGAAATTTGGTATATTTGATTAACAGTATAATATCTATATATTTATTTTTAAAACTGATTCTTTTCATGATTTTAAAAAATTATAAAAGTAACAGAATAGAAATGCTGTTCCATCTCATTTTTCTGTGTAAGAATTAAAGATTAATTTGATCAAGATATAAAATATTTCTCAACCAATTATGTAAAACATTTAACAACTTCAATCTGTTATCTTTAATAATTTTATATTTGTTAAGAATATACCAAATTATCCAATTTTATATGTTACTAATTTTAATTTAAAAATTTTGTTTGATATTTTTAATATTTGAGTCAAAACTTTTTAGCTTAAATTCTACATTATATAACCTTGAGAATAACAGGATATTTTTCATAACAGTTATGTTGCAATCTACACAGCATCAAAACATACCAACTTAAAACTGAATTATTATTTATAATGTATTTTTGAATTTTTGATTTTGAAAACATTTATATATATATATATAAAAATTAGTCATTAATATAGGCCTATATATAGACCTATATTAATGATTTCTGGTCAAAATCTTTAACAATTTCCAACATTTGAATCTGCAAAATCTAAGAATTTTCATTATATTTAATCTGTAGTAAATGTCAATTATTTTTAAGTATCCATCAAACATTTATTCAACACAATTCTTTATTAAAAATGAAATATGACTATTGGTGGATGATAACACTTACTGTAAAACAAAAATCTTGAAAAGTGCTCAAGGATCTTGAAAATTTTATTAAAGTTTAGAATCTAATGTTCTCAAATGAAAATATTGGTAAGATCATCATAAAAGTTCCGTAAGCAATTTTCAAGATATACAAAATTTTCTGTACATTTTTCAAGTAAGATGCATTATGATTTTCTTTAGAATTGTCTCAAAACTTACAATTAGAAAAGTTTCCAAATTAAATATTTATCTTTATTAAAACGCATTTGCTGTTTGTTTACCATCCTATTAAATATGCAGCACTTCATACCACTTATACTTGCTCCAGCATGTAAAATTTAATGAAAGCACAAATGTTTTCAGCCACTTTAAGGAGCCTTCATCAGGCAAGAGATCCATTTTGTACAATGAACAAGATACAAAATAAGTAAATATAAGTGGTTTGAAATGTTTTTAATCAACTGTTCCAGCTTTTCAGTGTGTTTAAATATACAACAAATATATGGTCATATGGTATTCAATATTTATGTAATAATAAAGTAAAATTTAAGAATAAATAATAGAAAATATTACTTATTGAAAGTATTTCATTAAGATTTTTTGGGTTATCAAAGCCATAATTTAACAAAAAAATATGTCAGCTATTAAGAGATTAAAATTTATTTATTTTCAGAGAACAATTTTCTCTTACATCATAAAAAAAGTTAATCTTTTCTTATCTCTATCTAGAAAATCTAAACAATGGGGATTTCTAAAATATATATAATCTTAATTCATATCGTGCACTTATCACGTAATTTGATAAAAGAATTAAGGATACTGAAATATTTAATCTACACAAAAACCAAGCATTGTAGTTAACAATAAAAATCCATAGTTGTATAGCAAAATATGAATAAAATCATAAGTAATAATGCAAACATTTTCAGATATTAAAAGAATTAATTTAAGAACTTAAGACATTCAGAAAAAACAAACATGCATAAATTTTAGTGTTCTTGGTAGAATGAATTTGTAAATTAGAACAGACATTGTCTGCTTTCAACTGACATTAAATATACAGTTATTTTCTAAATTATCACAATGACTGGAGTTAAACCAAAAGACAGTTGACAAAAAAGTAGAGAATATTTTGTGAGCTTTGTCTAGATTTGGAAAAAAAATAATCAGACATCATTAGATATTTTGTAACTGCTGATTTCAAACAATGTGAGTTTACAAGATCCTGAATCAACTAGAAAATGGTTAGTAGTAGAAAGCCATGTTTGGGTCAACCAAATGAAGTTTGGATAACAAAGACAAGCACAGCCTGAAGCAAACCCTCAATACCAAAGTTGGTCTCATGTCAGTTTAAACTCAATGGCCTGGGATATCAAGCAAAACTGAGAAGGATAGTGTTTGACATGGGATATGTGGTAAAAAGGTAAAAGTCTAACAGAAACAAACCTAGGTCAAGAATGGTGGTAACAGCAGTGATTATCCACATTTTTCAAAGGCACTAACATATACCTTTCAGATTTGATGTAACAACGGACAATGAAAGTTACTATCCATAAGAGAGAAATACCCAATAACAAGAAAAGATTGCATCACAAGGCAAAATTTGGACAAATGTTATTGGCCTGGCTTACAGTCAAGACTATCAGAGCCATTTTTTCATAGAATCAAAAGGAGCCATAGACCAGGACACTTATGTAACTGAGTGTATTAAGAACATATTGATCTCTTATAACCCAAAAAGCACCCAAACAAATAGATTTTTTGACTTGATCTGGCCACTGTTCCTATGTACAGTAGTATATCAGACTCAAGCTAAACTGATTAAATTGGGCATCAATTTTGTGCCCAAAGAAATTAACCCTCCAAACATACCATAATTCTGAACTTATCACAAAGGACTGGTTTATGCTAATGAATAGCATGCAAAACTCAAGATAGGGACTTGTTAACAGATGGAAAAAGTTTGCAAAAGTTATAAATGGTTCTTTTCCAAATCTCATGTCTAAGTTCATTTTAGGTCTACCATACTAGTACACAAGGAGTCCTCAATACTATTAGTATTATAAATCTGTTACCAGTACATCATGCTATTTGCACAAGTAGCTTTTGCATTAAGTTTTGAATAAATTATACTTCATAGTGAATGTGCATTTTTCCCAAATATCTTAATTGATACAACTATTATATATAATGCTGCTACATGTACTGTGATTATATTTTGTTAAAATTTGTCACTAGAAATTTTAAACATTTATAAATTCAAATCATCATCTAACAATTATAATTTTTTGGCGAGTTTACTGATATATGTTTCCATTATAAAATATTTTTTTAAATTAATTTTATTGACATCTATTTTCAATAAACAAATATTATCTCTTAATTATTAGTTATCAATTCCATATTTTATCAACAAAATGGAAAAACAACAGTAAATAAGTTATCAATCAGCTGGGATTAAATGTTTTTCAAGATCCAAATATATCATCAGATTGAACATTCATTTTTAAAAATAAATGTGAAATGGATTCTAATAAAGAATGCTTTTTTCTTTTTTAAAATTTTAAATCAAAAAATGTATAAAATCTAATTATATATATATATATAAAATTTTCATTGAATTAACTGTAAAGGTATCCTCTTTCATTGTCCCTTTGTACACAATTAGGAAATAACAATTTCACACCAGAGATGACCTTTATTTGGAAGCTACTTCTCCACTTTAACATGAAAAATGTTGATATTTATAAAAATTATACATTTAAAAATAAATTAAATGAAACAGAAGCTTGCCAGTATATGAAATTTCAAGCACCAAAAGTATGTGAAAAAATTTATATATTTTCAAAAATCGTACTCCTAGAACCTATTTCCAGTGTGATGAAAAAAAAAAAACAAAAGAAAAAATTCACCACAAACTTTTTCGAACTTATGCGAGTTCTTCCTCAGGTGAAAAGGGAGTTTCTGATGGGACAGAGCAATCGGTTAAGGGTGTATGTGAAAAAATGCTTTACACCGAGATTGCCAGGAAGTGCTGAATTCAGATCACACACAGAAGATGTCCCACCATATTTCACATCTTCTGCAATGGGAAAGACCTCCCAACCAGAACAGACTACTGGGTGTGTACAGTATCCCCATTAGAGACAACAGATTTGATAGGGAACTCTTTTACATCAGATTGACCAAACGCTCTTTGGAGATCAGACTGCAGGAGCACATAGTAAAAAACATAAATTTAATCTGTTATCACAGATTAAAATAAAACCAGAAATCTTAAAACTAAATAATACTACCAAAAATTAATTTGTTTAAGGCATTTATTAAAAGCATACTTTTATGCTTTAATTAATTAATACTTTACAAAATCAAATCATCTCATTTTTTCCTATAAAATATTTTCAAGTTTGCATTTACTTAATATTGTGAATGTGAAATTTACTGATTTCATAAATTTTTAGTAGAATCGACATACAGTATGATAAGTTTTGGAGATGTATCCAGTGTTACAAGGTGAATTACAAATATTTTCAGAAATTTGATATTGAAAGAGAATTATTATTATTATTATTATGAATAATGGTATTTGCTAAATTACACAAAACAAATATTGAAAATTTGATGTCAGATTGAAAAAAAAACTAAGTAGTTAGAAAAATTTTATTATAAATCTTTAACTGCTACTGAAACAAAATTTTTTATAAAAATTTAATAATAATTACATATATTATTATTATTTCAAAATTCTTCTCACAACAAAAGAATAATTGAATACAATAAGCTCAGCTTATAATCATTTTGAAACCTGTATAAATTGATGACAATAATTGACTGATAACATTAAGTAGAATAAGTATATAGAGATATAATTGGTAGAAATTCTGATTTTCTTGACTGACATCAAAAAGACATGTTAAAGTAATTATAAAATATATAACTTAAAGATTTATTATTATTGATATATAATTCATCTGGTATTGTTTTTCTGCTACCAACTTCAATAACTACTACTATAATGCCAGAAATCTGAACTATTTATTGCATTGGAACAAATAATGATTAGCATAATTAATGTTTAACAGTTAACACATTGATTTAGATTGATAACATGCAATCATTATTAGTTATTGTTATCACACACATTGGGGCTGATAGCATAAAAAGAGGTTAAAAATTTATTTAGCATATTGGTCAATAATTATCACATAGGTAAAATAAATCAGTTAAGCAGAGGAAGAATTGTTATATAACATGCTAAATCTTATAATTTTTTAGTTTTTGAAAAGTATTGGTTTTTTTTTTATGAGTATAAATTTAATTTATTTTAATCAAATAGACTTAGAATAGTATGAAGAAATCAAATCTAAATGAAGTAAATTTTATAGATTTAAAAAAAATATATTTTATCAAGATACTGACCTGAAAATTAATAATTTATTTAAAAAAACTTTAGGCTGTTGTATATATTTTATGAACATAATAATCAGAAACAAAATTCATATAATTTAAAAAATATTCTCAAATTTTTTGAGAGCATTTTTAAAATGTTTTAAATTTTTTTGAATCTTTTAAAAATTTTTCGTTTCATATTTCATTTTAATATTTCAGTTTCTTTTTGTTTGTTACATATTCTCTGACAAATTTTATAAGTACAAAATGACATAAAATGCAATTATTTATTACAGAAAATACTAAATGATGAAATATAAGAAATTACTAAATTTATGCAGAAAAATATGCTTTAACAAATGCAATAAACAAAAGTTATATGATTTAATTATAGAAGCAGTTGTTATATGAAATATATAAATAATTATATGAAATGAAAATTTTGAATATTGCAAGATCAATTGGGTTTTAAATTATACATTAAGACTGAGTACTATAAAGTACATTATTACATAAGTGAGGATATATTAACAAATAAATGATTAGAAACAATTTTTTTACAAGCAATAAAATTTTCAACATATAACTGTCAGCATTACATTGTAAATATTTTTAATAATATTAGACTGTACAAATTGTATATTCATCAATAGAATTCATCACAAGTCATTTTCTTCCCATTATTTTCATATTATTCACATTATACAAAAAATAAGTTTTTACTCTGCAAATATGATCATCTGATGAATTTAAAACTGAAGTTTTAAAACTGTGAAATGCATTATACACTCAAAAATTCTGTGTTTTGGAAATGTCTATCATGTACTGTACATCTTAATTGTAAATAAAGAGAGAAAACAGTGTATTGCTTAAAAATAAACAACAGAATACTATATACTATATTATTAAGAAGTTCTATAATATGTAAAAATTTTAGAACTTGTTTCCAAATTTGAACATGACTGATTAAAACAGTCAATCTGTTGATTTAAAAGATTTATTTTCAATAAAATATAAAGGACAAGACCCACATAAATTAATCATTACTTAAGCATCCAATTTCAAACTTTTATTTTTTCAGATTTGGAACAGATCAAAGTTCCAATATTTTTCATTTTTTTTTTAACAGCTCAATAGCTAAATTTGAAGACAGTCTGTCCAAAAAAGGAACCACCATTTATTCACTTTGCGTTCCAGAATACGAACTTTCGACGACCAACCTTTCTTTGTAGGCTACTTGGCCGTCAAATTTAAAATGTCCTTTAAAAAAAAAACACCGTTCCAATTTTTAAATTTGTATTTTTAATTGGATATTTTTCTGTTTTTTAAAGGACATTTTTATTTCGACGGCCAAGTAGCCTACAAAGAAAGGTCGGTCGTCAAAAGTCTGTTAAAAAATTAAAAAATATATATATATATATATATAAATAGTAAACATATTCTCATTTATAATAATTTTTACTGTTATCATTGTATTTATAAGTAACAAATTAATTATATATAACTTATAAACAAATTTCCATTTAATGTAACTGTAAATGTGTAATTTTCATACAATTACATTAAATGGTAACTGTATGAAGTCACAATAAAGTACTCAATGTCACATTCAAACTGTCTTTAAGTGCAAATAATGAGATATTAACTCAGTTCTGGGTAGAAACTACATTTAATTTGTACATGAATGTGACATTGAGAAGATAAATGTGACTTCTATACATTTACATTTAGGATATGAAAATACACTAACTGCAAATTTGTATGTTTAAATTCACTAATTCATTACAAAAGAGACTTACAGTAGCTGTTTGTTTGGCAGTATTTGATAAAATAACTGGTGGAGGCATGGTTCTCGAGCTACTTGTTCCCATTACTTTATTCACCGTGTTATTTCGGTACCCTGGCTTCGGGCACGTGCTTTATTTATATTTGTTTTATTTACGCTATTTTAATTTTAAGGGAACACTTAAACATCGTCTATCTACAACAACCGTCAACTTTCATCCACCTTAAGCCTTTCATAATACGTGCGTGTATGTGTCTGTATAAATATATATATATACAGTATATAATATATGATAATCGAAAAACCTGATTTGGCAACTGATTAAACGGAAATAAAAATTTTTTTTTAAGTAAAATTTATTATGTTTTTATTTATTAATATTATTCTCAATTTTAGGGTTTTATTAAATAATTTTTATTCTAATTTTAAATGGAAATGAGTTTTGCGAAGTTTTAAAGTGTATTAATATGATAAATTACTTTTAGGATTTTTTTTTAATTTTAATTTAAAATGTCGGTCGTTCGTGATCCTGAAATTATCTTCCTTTTTGCGACTTTGCGTGCTTACTAATGATTCTTATGGCACGGAACGGACAAAATGGAAGCGTAGTTAATTAACTAGCAGCGCCACTCTGGAGACCTGGGATTTTGACCTGACTGATCGAAAAATCCCAGGGGCTGAAATATTGGATCCTATCCCTTACCACTTGGCTGCTCCATTGTGGGCTTGGCCGAACCCATAATGGGCATACTTAAAAAAGACCTTCTCAGTGCCAAAGGATGGAGAGTTAAATGCTTTTATTTCAAAACTACCGAAGGTTGTTTTGAATTACGCACAGATATCAAGAGTAGTTATATGGTTGAATTACAGGAGAAAATTTTAAACGATTAATAAAGAATTATTAGTTGCGTAAAGACAAGTCCCAGTCGACCTTACTATAACTCCAGTAGTGCATGAAATATCCTTCATTTTTGGTCTAGAAAACTGGCTCAACATACATAGGGTACACGTCCCGAAACCTTCCCACTATGCTCAGGGAACAGCAATAGGACGTACTGTACAATATATAAAGAAAAAATGCACTACAATGCTGGCTATTATGGTGACTGTTCTTGAGAACATATCACACTTCAAGGACGCTAAATCTGTAAAAACCACCAGGGACCAACACCCAGGAAAAACTCTAGAAAAAATAACTATATTCAAACATACTATTAAGAAATCATGTATGCACAAGGACGCCGCTTGCTTATCACGGCATCATGAACGCACAGATATCCCTCGTACAACACGGCACTTCTACAACAGGGTTTCGCTTTAATACAGTTTAAAAATTGGTGATATCCTCCCAGTGCCGGTCCGAGGCAAGTTTTAGGATGGAGCGAGATCCTATTATGGCGCCCCCCTTGGTTGCCCCTAATTTATACCCTTTAATTTTCTTTACCACTGAGGCGCCCCCTAAGACTTAGCGCCTGGAGCGGCTGCTCCGTTCGCCCTATGGTAGGGCCGGCTCTGTATCCTCCGTACAACACTCTCCGGTTTCCTGCTAACACTATTCGAGAATTTGAGAAATTCTCCGTACAAAGTTTCACAACTTTTAAGTACAAACTCCATTATTCGATATTTTTTTTATTCGAATAATGGAGTTTGTCTTAAATTTGCCCATGCATTTTAGAATATTAAAATTTTCAACAGGTTTTGTGCCTTTTGTCAAGTTTAATGAAAAGTGATAGTGAAAATTGTTTCTTCCTTGTTCTAGCTTTCCTATTAACTAGTTGTCGTTGCTTTCAGACTTTAGCTCTTAAGACTGTCATTGTGTTTTGTTTTTATACATTCTCTCTCTTCATGTGCCATATCAGGTCATGACCTCACGTCGGCGATCACCCGGCGCAGCTTAATTGGAGATTAGTTTAAGCGCCAAGGCGAGTCCTGGGAAAAGTTAGTATCAGAGTGGTTCCCCGTTGCCTTCTTTGGTGAATCGATGTTACGCGAGGGGAGAAATGCCTTCCGGGAGGTCCTTTTAAGAGTAAGGTTTGTATTCAGGCATTACAAACGTGGAGAAAAACCGAAGAACTCCACGTCCTGCAAACCCACAACCGAACTCCTAGTATTCAGGAACGGAACCATTCGGCCAGTGGTGGGCCTTTTATACATTAATATTCGTATTTAGTAAACTTTATTTAAACATTTTTAGGTGTCATTAAACTTTTTTAACCGTAGGAAAGTAATCATTTGTAAAAGTGCCGAACGAAATACAGCGGTATCTCGGTATTCGAACTGTTCCCAACTCGAATATAAATTCTAGAAAATAAATTGCTCGGTTCTCGATTGAACAAACGCGAACCGCTAGAAAAAATTTTCGATCGATAACATATTTTTATTTTGTCATACATAAAAAGTTTTTTATAATAAAAATAAGAAAAATGAAGACGTTGCTGATATTTCAGATCAAGATCGACGAAAAAGCTCTGAAGACGACAATACTTTGTAAAAAGAAAACGCCCTGGTTAAACTAAAATTAATATTATCGCGCAATACGGTACTTTTAATTATGATTGTTAGTTAATTATTAAAGCAATCGATAATTTATTTCCAAACATATTTCTTTTAGAATTGTATACTTTTGTTAACTACTGGAACCTAACCATATTTTTTGCAGTAGTCTTTTGTTTCGTATAGCACGGATTCGCATAACACGACACTTTTTCGGAACATAACTAGTGTTATACGAGTGATAGCTGTATGTTATAAACCAAGACGATGTTGACTGTAGTGTATTATCATCATTGTATTTTATGGTTTCTTTATTATTAATTTTTTATACTTTAGTGTATGTTATTTTTAGTTGTTCACTATTGATTCTTATTTCGAACACTTCTTTTTTGAAAGTAATCTTTTTTGGAATTTATTTATGGAAATCAACAATAATTTTTGCTGGTAATGTGCCGACATATTTAATAATTTCCTTAGATCAAGATTANTTGATACAACTATTATATATAATGCTGCTACATGTACTGTGATTATATTTTGTTAAAATTTGTCACTAGAAATTTTAAACATTTATAAATTCAAATCATATAGGCCTATATATAGACCTATATTAATGATTTCTGGTCAAAATCTTTAACAATTTCCAACATTTGAATCTGCAAAATCTAAGAATTTTCATTATATTTAATCTGTAGTAAATGTCAATTATTTTTAAGTATCCATCAAACATTTATTCAACACAATTCTTTATTAAAAATGAAATATGACTATTGGTGGATGATAACACTTACTGTAAAACAAAAATCTTGAAAAGTGCTCAAGGATCTTGAAAATTTTATTAAAGTTTAGAATCTAATGTTCTCAAATGAAAATATTGGTAAGATCATCATAAAAGTTCCGTAAGCAATTTTCAAGATATACAAAATTTTCTGTACATTTTTCAAGTAAGATGCATTATGATTTTCTTTAGAATTGTCTCAAAACTTACAATTAGAAAAGTTTCCAAATTAAATATTTATCTTTATTAAAACGCATTTGCTGTTTGTTTACCATCCTATTAAATATGCAGCACTTCATACCACTTATACTTGCTCCAGCATGTAAAATTTAATGAAAGCACAAATGTTTTCAGCCACTTTAAGGAGCCTTCATCAGGCAAGAGATCCATTTTGTACAATGAACAAGATACAAAATAAGTAAATATAAGTGGTTTGAAATGTTTTTAATCAACTGTTCCAGCTTTTCAGTGTGTTTAAATATACAACAAATATATGGTCATATGGTATTCAATATTTATGTAATAATAAAGTAAAATTTAAGAATAAATAATAGAAAATATTACTTATTGAAAGTATTTCATTAAGATTTTTTGGGTTATCAAAGCCATAATTTAACAAAAAAATATGTCAGCTATTAAGAGATTAAAATTTATTTATTTTCAGAGAACAATTTTCTCTTACATCATAAAAAAAGTTAATCTTTTCTTATCTCTATCTAGAAAATCTAAACAATGGGGATTTCTAAAATATATATAATCTTAATTCATATCGTGCACTTATCACGTAATTTGATAAAAGAATTAAGGATACTGAAATATTTAATCTACACAAAAACCAAGCATTGTAGTTAACAATAAAAATCCATAGTTGTATAGCAAAATATGAATAAAATCATAAGTAATAATGCAAACATTTTCAGATATTAAAAGAATTAATTTAAGAACTTAAGACATTCAGAAAAAACAAACATGCATAAATTTTAGTGTTCTTGGTAGAATGAATTTGTAAATTAGAACAGACATTGTCTGCTTTCAACTGACATTAAATATACAGTTATTTTCTAAATTATCACAATGACTGGAGTTAAACCAAAAGACAGTTGACAAAAAAGTAGAGAATATTTTGTGAGCTTTGTCTAGATTTGGAAAAAAAATAATCAGACATCATTAGATATTTTGTAACTGCTGATTTCAAACAATGTGAGTTTACAAGATCCTGAATCAACTAGAAAATGGTTAGTAGTAGAAAGCCATGTTTGGGTCAACCAAATGAAGTTTGGATAACAAAGACAAGCACAGCCTGAAGCAAACCCTCAATACCAAAGTTGGTCTCATGTCAGTTTAAACTCAATGGCCTGGGATATCAAGCAAAACTGAGAAGGATAGTGTTTGACATGGGATATGTGGTAAAAAGGTAAAAGTCTAACAGAAACAAACCTAGGTCAAGAATGGTGGTAACAGCAGTGATTATCCACATTTTTCAAAGGCACTAACATATACCTTTCAGATTTGATGTAACAACGGACAATGAAAGTTACTATCCATAAGAGAGAAATACCCAATAACAAGAAAAGATTGCATCACAAGGCAAAATTTGGACAAATGTTATTGGCCTGGCTTACAGTCAAGACTATCAGAGCCATTTTTTCATAGAATCAAAAGGAGCCATAGACCAGGACACTTATGTAACTGAGTGTATTAAGAACATATTGATCTCTTATAACCCAAAAAGCACCCAAACAAATAGATTTTTTGACTTGATCTGGCCACTGTTCCTATGTACAGTAGTATATCAGACTCAAGCTAAACTGATTAAATTGGGCATCAATTTTGTGCCCAAAGAAATTAACCCTCCAAACATACCATAATTCTGAACTTATCACAAAGGACTGGTTTATGCTAATGAATAGCATGCAAAACTCAAGATAGGGACTTGTTAACAGATGGAAAAAGTTTGCAAAAGTTATAAATGGTTCTTTTCCAAATCTCATGTCTAAGTTCATTTTAGGTCTACCATACTAGTACACAAGGAGTCCTCAATACTATTAGTATTATAAATCTGTTACCAGTACATCATGCTATTTGCACAAGTAGCTTTTGCATTAAGTTTTGAATAAATTATACTTCATAGTGAATGTGCATTTTTCCCAAATATCTTAATTGATACAACTATTATATATAATGCTGCTACATGTACTGTGATTATATTTTGTTAAAATTTGTCACTAGAAATTTTAAACATTTATAAATTCAAATCATCATCTAACAATTATAATTTTTTGGCGAGTTTACTGATATATGTTTCCATTATAAAATATTTTTTTAAATTAATTTTATTGACATCTATTTTCAATAAACAAATATTATCTCTTAATTATTAGTTATCAATTCCATATTTTATCAACAAAATGGAAAAACAACAGTAAATAAGTTATCAATCAGCTGGGATTAAATGTTTTTCAAGATCCAAATATATCATCAGATTGAACATTCATTTTTAAAAATAAATGTGAAATGGATTCTAATAAAGAATGCTTTTTTCTTTTTTAAAATTTTAAATCAAAAAATGTATAAAATCTAATTATATATATATATATAAAATTTTCATTGAATTAACTGTAAAGGTATCCTCTTTCATTGTCCCTTTGTACACAATTAGGAAATAACAATTTCACACCAGAGATGACCTTTATTTGGAAGCTACTTCTCCACTTTAACATGAAAAATGTTGATATTTATAAAAATTATACATTTAAAAATAAATTAAATGAAACAGAAGCTTGCCAGTATATGAAATTTCAAGCACCAAAAGTATGTGAAAAAATTTATATATTTTCAAAAATCGTACTCCTAGAACCTATTTCCAGTGTGATGAAAAAAAAAAAACAAAAGAAAAAATTCACCACAAACTTTTTCGAACTTATGCGAGTTCTTCCTCAGGTGAAAAGGGAGTTTCTGATGGGACAGAGCAATCGGTTAAGGGTGTATGTGAAAAAATGCTTTACACCGAGATTGCCAGGAAGTGCTGAATTCAGATCACACACAGAAGATGTCCCACCATATTTCACATCTTCTGCAATGGGAAAGACCTCCCAACCAGAACAGACTACTGGGTGTGTACAGTATCCCCATTAGAGACAACAGATTTGATAGGGAACTCTTTTACATCAGATTGACCAAACGCTCTTTGGAGATCAGACTGCAGGAGCACATAGTAAAAAACATAAATTTAATCTGTTATCACAGATTAAAATAAAACCAGAAATCTTAAAACTAAATAATACTACCAAAAATTAATTTGTTTAAGGCATTTATTAAAAGCATACTTTTATGCTTTAATTAATTAATACTTTACAAAATCAAATCATCTCATTTTTTCCTATAAAATATTTTCAAGTTTGCATTTACTTAATATTGTGAATGTGAAATTTACTGATTTCATAAATTTTTAGTAGAATCGACATACAGTATGATAAGTTTTGGAGATGTATCCAGTGTTACAAGGTGAATTACAAATATTTTCAGAAATTTGATATTGAAAGAGAATTATTATTATTATTATTATGAATAATGGTATTTGCTAAATTACACAAAACAAATATTGAAAATTTGATGTCAGATTGAAAAAAAAACTAAGTAGTTAGAAAAATTTTATTATAAATCTTTAACTGCTACTGAAACAAAATTTTTTATAAAAATTTAATAATAATTACATATATTATTATTATTTCAAAATTCTTCTCACAACAAAAGAATAATTGAATACAATAAGCTCAGCTTATAATCATTTTGAAACCTGTATAAATTGATGACAATAATTGACTGATAACATTAAGTAGAATAAGTATATAGAGATATAATTGGTAGAAATTCTGATTTTCTTGACTGACATCAAAAAGACATGTTAAAGTAATTATAAAATATATAACTTAAAGATTTATTATTATTGATATATAATTCATCTGGTATTGTTTTTCTGCTACCAACTTCAATAACTACTACTATAATGCCAGAAATCTGAACTATTTATTGCATTGGAACAAATAATGATTAGCATAATTAATGTTTAACAGTTAACACATTGATTTAGATTGATAACATGCAATCATTATTAGTTATTGTTATCACACACATTGGGGCTGATAGCATAAAAAGAGGTTAAAAATTTATTTAGCATATTGGTCAATAATTATCACATAGGTAAAATAAATCAGTTAAGCAGAGGAAGAATTGTTATATAACATGCTAAATCTTATAATTTTTTAGTTTTTGAAAAGTATTGGTTTTTTTTTATGAGTATAAATTTAATTTATTTTAATCAAATAGACTTAGAATAGTATGAAGAAATCAAATCTAAATGAAGTAAATTTTATAGATTTAAAAAAAATATATTTTATCAAGATACTGACCTGAAAATTAATAATTTATTTAAAAAAACTTTAGGCTGTTGTATATATTTTATGAACATAATAATCAGAAACAAAATTCATATAATTTAAAAAATATTCTCAAATTTTTTGAGAGCATTTTTAAAATGTTTTAAATTTTTTTGAATCTTTTAAAAATTTTTCGTTTCATATTTCATTTTAATATTTCAGTTTCTTTTTGTTTGTTACATATTCTCTGACAAATTTTATAAGTACAAAATGACATAAAATGCAATTATTTATTACAGAAAATACTAAATGATGAAATATAAGAAATTACTAAATTTATGCAGAAAAATATGCTTTAACAAATGCAATAAACAAAAGTTATATGATTTAATTATAGAAGCAGTTGTTATATGAAATATATAAATAATTATATGAAATGAAAATTTTGAATATTGCAAGATCAATTGGGTTTTAAATTATACATTAAGACTGAGTACTATAAAGTACATTATTACATAAGTGAGGATATATTAACAAATAAATGATTAGAAACAATTTTTTTACAAGCAATAAAATTTTCAACATATAACTGTCAGCATTACATTGTAAATATTTTTAATAATATTAGACTGTACAAATTGTATATTCATCAATAGAATTCATCACAAGTCATTTTCTTCCCATTATTTTCATATTATTCACATTATACAAAAAATAAGTTTTTACTCTGCAAATATGATCATCTGATGAATTTAAAACTGAAGTTTTAAAACTGTGAAATGCATTATACACTCAAAAATTCTGTGTTTTGGAAATGTCTATCATGTACTGTACATCTTAATTGTAAATAAAGAGAGAAAACAGTGTATTGCTTAAAAATAAACAACAGAATACTATATACTATATTATTAAGAAGTTCTATAATATGTAAAAATTTTAGAACTTGTTTCCAAATTTGAACATGACTGATTAAAACAGTCAATCTGTTGATTTAAAAGATTTATTTTCAATAAAATATAAAGGACAAGACCCACATAAATTAATCATTACTTAAGCATCCAATTTCAAACTTTTATTTTTTCAGATTTGGAACAGATCAAAGTTCCAATATTTTTCATTTTTTTTTTAACAGCTCAATAGCTAAATTTGAAGACAGTCTGTCCAAAAAAGGAACCACCATTTATTCACTTTGCGTTCCAGAATACGAACTTTCGACGACCAACCTTTCTTTGTAGGCTACTTGGCCGTCAAATTTAAAATGTCCTTTAAAAAAAAAACACCGTTCCAATTTTTAAATTTGTATTTTTAATTGGATATTTTTCTGTTTTTTAAAGGATATTTTTATTTCGACGGCCAAGTAGCCTACAAAGAAAGGTCGGTCGTCAAAAGTCTGTTAAAAAATGAAAAAATATATATATATATATAAATAGTAAACATATTCTCATTTATAATAATTTTTACTGTTATCATTGTATTTATAAGTAACAAATTAATTATATATAACTTATAAACAAATTTCCATTTAATGTAACTGTAAATGTGTAATTTTCATACAATTACATTAAATGGTAACTGTATGAAGTCACAATAAAGTACTCAATGTCACATTCAAACTGTCTTTAAGTGCAAATAATGAGATATTAACTCAGTTCTGGGTAGAAACTACATTTAATTTGTACATGAATGTGACATTGAGAAGATAAATGTGACTTCTATACATTTACATTTAGGATATGAAAATACACTAACTGCAAATTTGTATGTTTAAATTCACTAATTCATTACAAAAGAGACTTACAGTAGCTGTTTGTTTGGCAGTATTTGATAAAATAACTGGTGGAGGCATGGTTCTCGAGCTACTTGTTCCCATTACTTTATTCACCGTGTTATTTCGGTACCCTGGCTTCGGGCACGTGCTTTATTTATATTTGTTTTATTTACGCTATTTTAATTTTAAGGGAACACTTAAACATCGTCTATCTACAACAACCGTCAACTTTCATCCACCTTAAGCCTTTCATAATACGTGCGTGTATGTGTCTGTATAAATATATATATATACAGTATATAATATATGATAATCGAAAAACCTGATTTGGCAACTGATTAAACGGAAATAAAAATTTTTTTTTAAGTAAAATTTATTATGTTTTTATTTATTAATATTATTCTCAATTTTAGGGTTTTATTAAATAATTTTTATTCTAATTTTAAATGGAAATGAGTTTTGCGAAGTTTTAAAGTGTATT
Organism: Centruroides sculpturatus; assembly: GCF_000671375.1. Taxonomy (NCBI): domain Eukaryota; kingdom Metazoa; phylum Arthropoda; class Arachnida; order Scorpiones; family Buthidae; genus Centruroides; species Centruroides sculpturatus. Next base: position 304,453 of record NW_019384695.1, on the reverse strand, counting down.
AATATGATAAATTACTTTTAGGATTTTTTTTTAATTTTAATTTAAAATGTCGGTCGTTCGTGATCCTGAAATTATCTTCCTTTTTGCGACTTTGCGTGCTTACTAATGATTCTTATGGCACGGAACGGACAAAATGGAAGCGTAGTTAATTAACTAGCAGCGCCACTCTGGAGACCTGGGATTTTGACCTGACTGATCGAAAAATCCCAGGGGCTGAAATATTGGATCCTATCCCTTACCACTTGGCTGCTCCATTGTGGGCTTGGCCGAACCCATAATGGGCATACTTAAAAAAGACCTTCTCAGTGCCAAAGGATGGAGAGTTAAATGCTTTTATTTCAAAACTACCGAAGGTTGTTTTGAATTACGCACAGATATCAAGAGTAGTTATATGGTTGAATTACAGGAGAAAATTTTAAACGATTAATAAAGAATTATTAGTTGCGTAAAGACAAGTCCCAGTCGACCTTACTATAACTCCAGTAGTGCATGAAATATCCTTCATTTTTGGTCTAGAAAACTGGCTCAACATACATAGGGTACACGTCCCGAAACCTTCCCACTATGCTCAGGGAACAGCAATAGGACGTACTGTACAATATATAAAGAAAAAATGCACTACAATGCTGGCTATTATGGTGACTGTTCTTGAGAACATATCACACTTCAAGGACGCTAAATCTGTAAAAACCACCAGGGACCAACACCCAGGAAAAACTCTAGAAAAAATAACTATATTCAAACATACTATTAAGAAATCATGTATGCACAAGGACGCCGCTTGCTTATCACGGCATCATGAACGCACAGATATCCCTCGTACAACACGGCACTTCTACAACAGGGTTTCGCTTTAATACAGTTTAAAAATTGGTGATATCCTCCCAGTGCCGGTCCGAGGCAAGTTTTAGGATGGAGCGAGATCCTATTATGGCGCCCCCCTTGGTTGCCCCTAATTTATACCCTTTAATTTTCTTTACCACTGAGGCGCCCCCTAAGACTTAGCGCCTGGAGCGGCTGCTCCGTTCGCCCTATGGTAGGGCCGGCTCTGTATCCTCCGTACAACACTCTCCGGTTTCCTGCTAACACTATTCGAGAATTTGAGAAATTCTCCGTACAAAGTTTCACAACTTTTAAGTACAAACTCCATTATTCGATATTTTTTTTATTCGAATAATGGAGTTTGTCTTAAATTTGCCCATGCATTTTAGAATATTAAAATTTTCAACAGGTTTTGTGCCTTTTGTCAAGTTTAATGAAAAGTGATAGTGAAAATTGTTTCTTCCTTGTTCTAGCTTTCCTATTAACTAGTTGTCGTTGCTTTCAGACTTTAGCTCTTAAGACTGTCATTGTGTTTTGTTTTTATACATTCTCTCTCTTCATGTGCCATATCAGGTCATGACCTCACGTCGGCGATCACCCGGCGCAGCTTAATTGGAGATTAGTTTAAGCGCCAAGGCGAGTCCTGGGAAAAGTTAGTATCAGAGTGGTTCCCCGTTGCCTTCTTTGGTGAATCGATGTTACGCGAGGGGAGAAATGCCTTCCGGGAGGTCCTTTTAAGAGTAAGGTTTGTATTCAGGCATTACAAACGTGGAGAAAAACCGAAGAACTCCACGTCCTGCAAACCCACAACCGAACTCCTAGTATTCAGGAACGGAACCATTCGGCCAGTGGTGGGCCTTTTATACATTAATATTCGTATTTAGTAAACTTTATTTAAACATTTTTAGGTGTCATTAAACTTTTTTAACCGTAGGAAAGTAATCATTTGTAAAAGTGCCGAACGAAATACAGCGGTATCTCGGTATTCGAACTGTTCCCAACTCGAATATAAATTCTAGAAAATAAATTGCTCGGTTCTCGATTGAACAAACGCGAACCGCTAGAAAAAATTTTCGATCGATAACATATTTTTATTTTGTCATACATAAAAAGTTTTTTATAATAAAAATAAGAAAAATGAAGACGTTGCTGATATTTCAGATCAAGATCGACGAAAAAGCTCTGAAGACGACAATACTTTGTAAAAAGAAAACGCCCTGGTTAAACTAAAATTAATATTATCGCGCAATACGGTACTTTTAATTATGATTGTTAGTTAATTATTAAAGCAATCGATAATTTATTTCCAAACATATTTCTTTTAGAATTGTATACTTTTGTTAACTACTGGAACCTAACCATATTTTTTGCAGTAGTCTTTTGTTTCGTATAGCACGGATTCGCATAACACGACACTTTTTCGGAACATAACTAGTGTTATACGAGTGATAGCTGTATGTTATAAACCAAGACGATGTTGACTGTAGTGTATTATCATCATTGTATTTTATGGTTTCTTTATTATTAATTTTTTATACTTTAGTGTATGTTATTTTTAGTTGTTCACTATTGATTCTTATTTCGAACACTTCTTTTTTGAAAGTAATCTTTTTTGGAATTTATTTATGGAAATCAACAATAATTTTTGCTGGTAATGTGCCGACATATTTAATAATTTCCTTAGATCAAGATTATTATACTGATTGTTAAAATTTAAATGAATTCTATTACACGAATGTTCGATCCTGAGGAAGGCTACTCGAGTAATTGAAAGCGTTTGATGAATAAAAAATTGTTGCTAGAACAGACGAACTCTCTAGAATTACATTTATTACTACTAGTGGCCGAGTGGATAAAACCGCCGAATATTAGGAGTTGGTCGTGGGTTCGCGCCTTGCCAACTTGCTGGTCATGTGGTTTTCCGAGTTTTCTCCATGTTTATATCACCTAAATAGGGACCAGTTTTCCATAGAAAGTCCTCGGAACTGCTTGGCCACTGGTGGGTCTCCATTCCCTTAACACTTGGGAGTTCGGTCGTGGGTTCACGCCTGGCCAGGACGGGCTGGCCATGTGGAATTTTCCGGGTTTTCTCCACGTCTGTAACGCCTGAATAGGGGCGGCCAGGTACCCGTAAATGACCTCCGGAAGTCATCGCCCAAGTGTTGGATTGCTATAACTTAAACAGGGAATGGAACTACTTGACTACTGGTGGGCCCAATATACCTCGTATTTTCCCCAACTAAATTTTTATTTTTCATAGTATCTACGCGACCGAAAGAGTTAAGATCAACTATTGATTAACGTAAACCTTTACACGCAATCCCACAAGTGTTACCGCTAACCAGAATGTACTAATTTTACGTAATGTATTCTTAATTTTTAGCACCGCCTTTATTTTCTATAACANACAAGATACAAAATAAGTAAATATAAGTGGTTTGAAATGTTTTTAATCAACTGTTCCAGCTTTTCAGTGTGTTTAAATATACAACAAATATATGGTCATATGGTATTCAATATTTATGTAATAATAAAGTAAAATTTAAGAATAAATAATAGAAAATATTACTTATTGAAAGTATTTCATTAAGATTTTTTGGGTTATCAAAGCCATAATTTAACAAAAAAATATGTCAGCTATTAAGAGATTAAAATTTATTTATTTTCAGAGAACAATTTTCTCTTACATCATAAAAAAAGTTAATCTTTTCTTATCTCTATCTAGAAAATCTAAACAATGGGGATTTCTAAAATATATATAATCTTAATTCATATCGTGCACTTATCACGTAATTTGATAAAAGAATTAAGGATACTGAAATATTTAATCTACACAAAAACCAAGCATTGTAGTTAACAATAAAAATCCATAGTTGTATAGCAAAATATGAATAAAATCATAAGTAATAATGCAAACATTTTCAGATATTAAAAGAATTAATTTAAGAACTTAAGACATTCAGAAAAAACAAACATGCATAAATTTTAGTGTTCTTGGTAGAATGAATTTGTAAATTAGAACAGACATTGTCTGCTTTCAACTGACATTAAATATACAGTTATTTTCTAAATTATCACAATGACTGGAGTTAAACCAAAAGACAGTTGACAAAAAAGTAGAGAATATTTTGTGAGCTTTGTCTAGATTTGGAAAAAAAATAATCAGACATCATTAGATATTTTGTAACTGCTGATTTCAAACAATGTGAGTTTACAAGATCCTGAATCAACTAGAAAATGGTTAGTAGTAGAAAGCCATGTTTGGGTCAACCAAATGAAGTTTGGATAACAAAGACAAGCACAGCCTGAAGCAAACCCTCAATACCAAAGTTGGTCTCATGTCAGTTTAAACTCAATGGCCTGGGATATCAAGCAAAACTGAGAAGGATAGTGTTTGACATGGGATATGTGGTAAAAAGGTAAAAGTCTAACAGAAACAAACCTAGGTCAAGAATGGTGGTAACAGCAGTGATTATCCACATTTTTCAAAGGCACTAACATATACCTTTCAGATTTGATGTAACAACGGACAATGAAAGTTACTATCCATAAGAGAGAAATACCCAATAACAAGAAAAGATTGCATCACAAGGCAAAATTTGGACAAATGTTATTGGCCTGGCTTACAGTCAAGACTATCAGAGCCATTTTTTCATAGAATCAAAAGGAGCCATAGACCAGGACACTTATGTAACTGAGTGTATTAAGAACATATTGATCTCTTATAACCCAAAAAGCACCCAAACAAATAGATTTTTTGACTTGATCTGGCCACTGTTCCTATGTACAGTAGTATATCAGACTCAAGCTAAACTGATTAAATTGGGCATCAATTTTGTGCCCAAAGAAATTAACCCTCCAAACATACCATAATTCTGAACTTATCACAAAGGACTGGTTTATGCTAATGAATAGCATGCAAAACTCAAGATAGGGACTTGTTAACAGATGGAAAAAGTTTGCAAAAGTTATAAATGGTTGTTTTCCAAATCTCATGTCTAAGTTCATTTTAGGTCTACCATACTAGTACACAAGGAGTCCTCAATACTATTAGTATTATAAATCTGTTACCAGTACATCATGCTATTTGCACAAGTAGCTTTTGCATTAAGTTTTGAATAAATTATACTTCATAGTGAATGTGCATTTTTCCCAAATATCTTAATTGATACAACTATTATATATAATGCTGCTACATGTACTGTGATTATATTTTGTTAAAATTTGTCACTAGAAATTTTAAACATTTATAAATTCAAATCATCATCTAACAATTATAATTTTTTGGCGAGTTTACTGATATATGTTTCCATTATAAAATATTTTTTTAAATTAATTTTATTGACATCTATTTTCAATAAACAAATATTATCTCTTAATTATTAGTTATCAATTCCATATTTTATCAACAAAATGGAAAAACAACAGTAAATAAGTTATCAATCAGCTGGGATTAAATGTTTTTCAAGATCCAAATATATCATCAGATTGAACATTCATTTTTAAAAATAAATGTGAAATGGATTCTAATAAAGAATGCTTTTTTCTTTTTTAAAATTTTAAATCAAAAAATGTATAAAATCTAATTATATATATATATATAAAATTTTCATTGAATTAACTGTAAAGGTATCCTCTTTCATTGTCCCTTTGTACACAATTAGGAAATAACAATTTCACACCAGAGATGACCTTTATTTGGAAGCTACTTCTCCACTTTAACATGAAAAATGTTGATATTTATAAAAATTATACATTTAAAAATAAATTAAATGAAACAGAAGCTTGCCAGTATATGAAATTTCAAGCACCAAAAGTATGTGAAAAAATTTATATATTTTCAAAAATCGTACTCCTAGAACCTATTTCCAGTGTGATGAAAAAAAAAAAACAAAAGAAAAAATTCACCACAAACTTTTTCGAACTTATGCGAGTTCTTCCTCAGGTGAAAAGGGAGTTTCTGATGGGACAGAGCAATCGGTTAAGGGTGTATGTGAAAAAATGCTTTACACCGAGATTGCCAGGAAGTGCTGAATTCAGATCACACACAGAAGATGTCCCACCATATTTCACATCTTCTGCAATGGGAAAGACCTCCCAACCAGAACAGACTACTGGGTGTGTACAGTATCCCCATTAGAGACAACAGATTTGATAGGGAACTCTTTTACATCAGATTGACCAAACGCTCTTTGGAGATCAGACTGCAGGAGCACATAGTAAAAAACATAAATTTAATCTGTTATCACAGATTAAAATAAAACCAGAAATCTTAAAACTAAATAATACTACCAAAAATTAATTTGTTTAAGGCATTTATTAAAAGCATACTTTTATGCTTTAATTAATTAATACTTTACAAAATCAAATCATCTCATTTTTTCCTATAAAATATTTTCAAGTTTGCATTTACTTAATATTGTGAATGTGAAATTTACTGATTTCATAAATTTTTAGTAGAATCGACATACAGTATGATAAGTTTTGGAGATGTATCCAGTGTTACAAGGTGAATTACAAATATTTTCAGAAATTTGATATTGAAAGAGAATTATTATTATTATTATTATGAATAATGGTATTTGCTAAATTACACAAAACAAATATTGAAAATTTGATGTCAGATTGAAAAAAAAACTAAGTAGTTAGAAAAATTTTATTATAAATCTTTAACTGCTACTGAAACAAAATTTTTTATAAAAATTTAATAATAATTACATATATTATTATTATTTCAAAATTCTTCTCACAACAAAAGAATAATTGAATACAATAAGCTCAGCTTATAATCATTTTGAAACCTGTATAAATTGATGACAATAATTGACTGATAACATTAAGTAGAATAAGTATATAGAGATATAATTGGTAGAAATTCTGATTTTCTTGACTGACATCAAAAAGACATGTTAAAGTAATTATAAAATATATAACTTAAAGATTTATTATTATTGATATATAATTCATCTGGTATTGTTTTTCTGCTACCAACTTCAATAACTACTACTATAATGCCAGAAATCTGAACTATTTATTGCATTGGAACAAATAATGATTAGCATAATTAATGTTTAACAGTTAACACATTGATTTAGATTGATAACATGCAATCATTATTAGTTATTGTTATCACACACATTGGGGCTGATAGCATAAAAAGAGGTTAAAAATTTATTTAGCATATTGGTCAATAATTATCACATAGGTAAAATAAATCAGTTAAGCAGAGGAAGAATTGTTATATAACATGCTAAATCTTATAATTTTTTAGTTTTTGAAAAGTATTGGTTTTTTTTTATGAGTATAAATTTAATTTATTTTAATCAAATAGACTTAGAATAGTATGAAGAAATCAAATCTAAATGAAGTAAATTTTATAGATTTAAAAAAAATATATTTTATCAAGATACTGACCTGAAAATTAATAATTTATTTAAAAAAACTTTAGGCTGTTGTATATATTTTATGAACATAATAATCAGAAACAAAATTCATATAATTTAAAAAATATTCTCAAATTTTTTGAGAGCATTTTTAAAATGTTTTAAATTTTTTTGAATCTTTTAAAAATTTTTCGTTTCATATTTCATTTTAATATTTCAGTTTCTTTTTGTTTGTTACATATTCTCTGACAAATTTTATAAGTACAAAATGACATAAAATGCAATTATTTATTACAGAAAATACTAAATGATGAAATATAAGAAATTACTAAATTTATGCAGAAAAATATGCTTTAACAAATGCAATAAACAAAAGTTATATGATTTAATTATAGAAGCAGTTGTTATATGAAATATATAAATAATTATATGAAATGAAAATTTTGAATATTGCAAGATCAATTGGGTTTTAAATTATACATTAAGACTGAGTACTATAAAGTACATTATTACATAAGTGAGGATATATTAACAAATAAATGATTAGAAACAATTTTTTTACAAGCAATAAAATTTTCAACATATAACTGTCAGCATTACATTGTAAATATTTTTAATAATATTAGACTGTACAAATTGTATATTCATCAATAGAATTCATCACAAGTCATTTTCTTCCCATTATTTTCATATTATTCACATTATACAAAAAATAAGTTTTTACTCTGCAAATATGATCATCTGATGAATTTAAAACTGAAGTTTTAAAACTGTGAAATGCATTATACACTCAAAAATTCTGTGTTTTGGAAATGTCTATCATGTACTGTACATCTTAATTGTAAATAAAGAGAGAAAACAGTGTATTGCTTAAAAATAAACAACAGAATACTATATACTATATTATTAAGAAGTTCTATAATATGTAAAAATTTTAGAACTTGTTTCCAAATTTGAACATGACTGATTAAAACAGTCAATCTGTTGATTTAAAAGATTTATTTTCAATAAAATATAAAGGACAAGACCCACATAAATTAATCATTACTTAAGCATCCAATTTCAAACTTTTATTTTTTCAGATTTGGAACAGATCAAAGTTCCAATATTTTTCATTTTTTTTTTAACAGCTCAATAGCTAAATTTGAAGACAGTCTGTCCAAAAAAGGAACCACCATTTATTCACTTTGCGTTCCAGAATACGAACTTTCGACGACCAACCTTTCTTTGTAGGCTACTTGGCCGTCAAATTTAAAATGTCCTTTAAAAAAAAAACACCGTTCCAATTTTTAAATTTGTATTTTTAATTGGATATTTTTCTGTTTTTTAAAGGATATTTTTATTTCGACGGCCAAGTAGCCTACAAAGAAAGGTCGGTCGTCAAAAGTCTGTTAAAAAATGAAAAAATATATATATATATATAAATAGTAAACATATTCTCATTTATAATAATTTTTACTGTTATCATTGTATTTATAAGTAACAAATTAATTATATATAACTTATAAACAAATTTCCATTTAATGTAACTGTAAATGTGTAATTTTCATACAATTACATTAAATGGTAACTGTATGAAGTCACAATAAAGTACTCAATGTCACATTCAAACTGTCTTTAAGTGCAAATAATGAGATATTAACTCAGTTCTGGGTAGAAACTACATTTAATTTGTACATGAATGTGACATTGAGAAGATAAATGTGACTTCTATACATTTACATTTAGGATATGAAAATACACTAACTGCAAATTTGTATGTTTAAATTCACTAATTCATTACAAAAGAGACTTACAGTAGCTGTTTGTTTGGCAGTATTTGATAAAATAACTGGTGGAGGCATGGTTCTCGAGCTACTTGTTCCCATTACTTTATTCACCGTGTTATTTCGGTACCCTGGCTTCGGGCACGTGCTTTATTTATATTTGTTTTATTTACGCTATTTTAATTTTAAGGGAACACTTAAACATCGTCTATCTACAACAACCGTCAACTTTCATCCACCTTAAGCCTTTCATAATACGTGCGTGTATGTGTCTGTATAAATATATATATATACAGTATATAATATATGATAATCGAAAAACCTGATTTGGCAACTGATTAAACGGAAATAAAAATTTTTTTTTAAGTAAAATTTATTATGTTTTTATTTATTAATATTATTCTCAATTTTAGGGTTTTATTAAATAATTTTTATTCTAATTTTAAATGGAAATGAGTTTTGCGAAGTTTTAAAGTGTATTAATATGATAAATTACTTTTAGGATTTTTTTTTAATTTTAATTTAAAATGTCGGTCGTTCGTGATCCTGAAATTATCTTCCTTTTTGCGACTTTGCGTGCTTACTAATGATTCTTATGGCACGGAACGGACAAAATGGAAGCGTAGTTAATTAACTAGCAGCGCCACTCTGGAGACCTGGGATTTTGACCTGACTGATCGAAAAATCCCAGGGGCTGAAATATTGGATCCTATCCCTTACCACTTGGCTGCTCCATTGTGGGCTTGGCCGAACCCATAATGGGCATACTTAAAAAAGACCTTCTCAGTGCCAAAGGATGGAGAGTTAAATGCTTTTATTTCAAAACTACCGAAGGTTGTTTTGAATTACGCACAGATATCAAGAGTAGTTATATGGTTGAATTACAGGAGAAAATTTTAAACGATTAATAAAGAATTATTAGTTGCGTAAAGACAAGTCCCAGTCGACCTTACTATAACTCCAGTAGTGCATGAAATATCCTTCATTTTTGGTCTAGAAAACTGGCTCAACATACATAGGGTACACGTCCCGAAACCTTCCCACTATGCTCAGGGAACAGCAATAGGACGTACTGTACAATATATAAAGAAAAAATGCACTACAATGCTGGCTATTATGGTGACTGTTCTTGAGAACATATCACACTTCAAGGACGCTAAATCTGTAAAAACCACCAGGGACCAACACCCAGGAAAAACTCTAGAAAAAATAACTATATTCAAACATACTATTAAGAAATCATGTATGCACAAGGACGCCGCTTGCTTATCACGGCATCATGAACGCACAGATATCCCTCGTACAACACGGCACTTCTACAACAGGGTTTCGCTTTAATACAGTTTAAAAATTGGTGATATCCTCCCAGTGCCGGTCCGAGGCAAGTTTTAGGATGGAGCGAGATCCTATTATGGCGCCCCCCTTGGTTGCCCCTAATTTATACCCTTTAATTTTCTTTACCACTGAGGCGCCCCCTAAGACTTAGCGCCTGGAGCGGCTGCTCCGTTCGCCCTATGGTAGGGCCGGCTCTGTATCCTCCGTACAACACTCTCCGGTTTCCTGCTAACACTATTCGAGAATTTGAGAAATTCTCCGTACAAAGTTTCACAACTTTTAAGTACAAACTCCATTATTCGATATTTTTTTTATTCGAATAATGGAGTTTGTCTTAAATTTGCCCATGCATTTTAGAATATTAAAATTTTCAACAGGTTTTGTGCCTTTTGTCAAGTTTAATGAAAAGTGATAGTGAAAATTGTTTCTTCCTTGTTCTAGCTTTCCTATTAACTAGTTGTCGTTGCTTTCAGACTTTAGCTCTTAAGACTGTCATTGTGTTTTGTTTTTATACATTCTCTCTCTTCATGTGCCATATCAGGTCATGACCTCACGTCGGCGATCACCCGGCGCAGCTTAATTGGAGATTAGTTTAAGCGCCAAGGCGAGTCCTGGGAAAAGTTAGTATCAGAGTGGTTCCCCGTTGCCTTCTTTGGTGAATCGATGTTACGCGAGGGGAGAAATGCCTTCCGGGAGGTCCTTTTAAGAGTAAGGTTTGTATTCAGGCATTACAAACGTGGAGAAAAACCGAAGAACTCCACGTCCTGCAAACCCACAACCGAACTCCTAGTATTCAGGAACGGAACCATTCGGCCAGTGGTGGGCCTTTTATACATTAATATTCGTATTTAGTAAACTTTATTTAAACATTTTTAGGTGTCATTAAACTTTTTTAACCGTAGGAAAGTAATCATTTGTAAAAGTGCCGAACGAAATACAGCGGTATCTCGGTATTCGAACTGTTCCCAACTCGAATATAAATTCTAGAAAATAAATTGCTCGGTTCTCGATTGAACAAACGCGAACCGCTAGAAAAAATTTTCGATCGATAACATATTTTTATTTTGTCATACATAAAAAGTTTTTTATAATAAAAATAAGAAAAATGAAGACGTTGCTGATATTTCAGATCAAGATCGACGAAAAAGCTCTGAAGACGACAATACTTTGTAAAAAGAAAACGCCCTGGTTAAACTAAAATTAATATTATCGCGCAATACGGTACTTTTAATTATGATTGTTAGTTAATTATTAAAGCAATCGATAATTTATTTCCAAACATATTTCTTTTAGAATTGTATACTTTTGTTAACTACTGGAACCTAACCATATTTTTTGCAGTAGTCTTTTGTTTCGTATAGCACGGATTCGCATAACACGACACTTTTTCGGAACATAACTAGTGTTATACGAGTGATAGCTGTATGTTATAAACCAAGACGATGTTGACTGTAGTGTATTATCATCATTGTATTTTATGGTTTCTTTATTATTAATTTTTTATACTTTAGTGTATGTTATTTTTAGTTGTTCACTATTGATTCTTATTTCGAACACTTCTTTTTTGAAAGTAATCTTTTTTGGAATTTATTTATGGAAATCAACAATAATTTTTGCTGGTAATGTGCCGACATATTTAATAATTTCCTTAGATCAAGATTATTATACTGATTGTTAAAATTTAAATGAATTCTATTACACGAATGTTCGATCCTGAGGAAGGCTACTCGAGTAATTGAAAGCGTTTGATGAATAAAAAATTGTTGCTAGAACAGACGAACTCTCTAGAATTACATTTATTACTACTAGTGGCCGAGTGGATAAAACCGCCGAATGTTAGGAGTTGGTCGTGGGTTCGCGCCTTGCCAACTTGCTGGTCATGTGGTTTTCCGAGTTTTCTCCATGTTTATATCACCTAAATAGGGACCAGTTTTCCATAGAAAGTCCTCGGAACTGCTTGGCCACTGGTGGGTCTCCATTCCCTTAACACTTGGGAGTTCGGTCGTGGGTTCACGCCTGGCCAGGACGGGCTGGCCATGTGGAATTTTCCGGGTTTTCTCCACGTCTGTAACGCCTGAATAGGGGCGGCCAGGTACCCGTAAATGACCTCCGGAAGTCATCGCCCAAGTGTTGGATTGCTATAACTTAAACAGGGAATGGAACTACTTGACTACTGGTGGGCCCAATATACCTCGTATTTTCCCCAACTAAATTTTTATTTTTCATAGTATCTACGCGACCGAAAGAGTTAAGATCAACTATTGATTAACGTAAACCTTTACACGCAATCCCACAAGTGTTACCGCTAACCAGAATGTACTAATTTTACGTAATGTATTCTTAATTTTTAGCACCGCCTTTATTTTCTATAACACAAAGTAATCTTTTTTGGAATTTATTTATGGAAATCAACAATAATTTTTGCTGGTAGTGTGCCGACACATTTAATAATTTCCTTAGATCAAGATTATTATACTGATTGTTAACATATATTTTAAACATTAGATGCTAAACATTCTCAATTATATTTAGTTAATAATTATAATCAGTAATGTATAAGGTCACTCGAGGACATGAATGTTTTTCTTGTTAAAATAATGTGTAGTAATTTCTGCGGTATAAACAGCAAGGCGGTCTTGTTGCCATATCCACTTATTGTTAGAGACAAACTCATTACAAAATGATAAACAGTTGTCTTTAAGTAGTTTAAATACTTCTCTGCATTGTAGAGTCTATCGAGAAATTTTATAATTAATTTTCCTTTACTGCTGATGGCTCCCAGAATCACCGCCTTTTCTTGAAGTCCAGCAACATTTTTTCACTCCTCGTTCAAAGCATAACTTCGTATTATCTTGTCTATTAAAACAAACGTTTTTCCTCACTAAAAATAACATTCTGGAAATCGTTGGCCAGTTCCAAATGTCCAAATTATATTTAGCAAATTGTAATTATTTTGTCTCATGGGCTCCTGCGAGTGAAAGATTTTTTTTTGTTATAACTTCGTAACACAGAGACAAAATGCCTCCGAATTCACCGCCTCGGCTTTGGAATGCCCGAATCTTTAATGAGTCGATTATTTATTTACAACCGTAGCCTACGAGATTTAGGCAGGCCGGAAAATTAGATAACGAATTGGAGCAGCACAATAGTTCAATTCACTACTACAAGAATCATTTCTAAACGATCCTCTTTGAATAACGTCAATCTATGTTCAATATTAAATTAGTAATAAAATCTTTTTTTTTAAACGTAAAAATCCAGCAACAAGTTGCTTAACTTTCCCGGTAACATTTAAAATTATCTGTGGATCCATGTTTTAATATTTTAGTTAAAAATATAAGTTTTTATTATTATAAAATGGCAAAAAGCTTAATTTTGAGAGCTGGGATAGGTTTTATAAAAAATATTGTAAATGTAATAACGTCATTGAGTCCGATCATACTCGAGATAAGACACACGACCTCTTTTATCCCCGGCCGGATGGCCGACTGGTCAAGGTGGCAGCCTACCGCTCTGGGAGATCCCGGGTTCGAATCCGGACAGATCGATAAATCCCCAGGAATTTTTCGGGGGTTGTCCGTCCGGATACGTCGGGCCCCGCCCCTCATTGCTGGCCTGGCCGAAACCATAATGGGCTTGCTGAAAGAAACCCTCTTAGTTCCAAACTGGCGGAAAGAAGAGAGTTAAAAAAAACAGCACCTTTATAATGCAGTCTTTTAATTCAAAATTTACTAACGTTTTTGGCCATTTTGAAAGCCCTTCGTCAGGAACAGAACAATCGAAGAATTCTGATTTCAAAACAGATATTTGTTTTGGAACTTTCAAAATGGCCGAAAACGTTAGTAAATTTTGAATTAAAAGGCTGCATTATAAAGGTTTTTGTGTGTCGATGCGTAAGTATTAATTAAGTGCAGTTAAAGAAGAATTTAAAAAACAGCAGAACACCAAAATATTTTTTGGTGGTAGATTATTTTTCTTGTAAGCACTGATATTCTTTTTTCCGATTTTCATTTTTAATGTGAAAAAAATAAATTTTCTGTAAAAAATGTACACCCATGTCTGTATAATTCAATTTTTTTTTATAATAAATTTTTAAAAAATTTTGAGCAATGCATAAAAAATTGAAATTCTTATTTTTATGGTATAGAAAACGAGCATAGAATATTGTGACATTGTCACAATGCCGGGTTTCAATTTTTAATCATTTTTAATTTAAAATGTGTGCTCTCCATCTCAAATTAGTGGCTTGCCCCTGTACATCATACTTTTCCTTTAGCAGTTGAGTCGTGCTGCATCTAACTCCTTTCAGGGGGGAATTTTTGAATTGAAACAACATGACTTCCTGTTTGCATCGGAAGTTCGTATATAGTTAATCGGGACTTCCTGCCCCTAAGGTTTCCATAGCAAGTCTGGTTTATCATCTTTCTAACACTGTTTCGAGATTAAGGAAAGACGAACGGACAACAGTGGGAATTCATGGGTCTACAATTTTTTTTCAAATTGCAGCCCAACTATTAACAGGAAGTGGTAGTGCTATAGAATTAAGTAATTTTTTTAGGCGTCTGGTAAATAGCATTCAGTTCGTTTTGAAGGGTTAGAAGTAGAGAGGCCAACTTTGGCATTGCATATGTAAAAAAATGTCACCAATATAACTATTTGAAATACTCTATACGCATTAAATTAACATATACAATATATTACACATTTGTTGACTACCTGTATATTACAAAACATTAAATAGACAAATAAATAGTGTTTTAAACTGAATGTCAGAAGTATCACCAATTGTTACACAATGTTATCCTAATTAAGTCTAAATTATATGTGCTTGTCAGACTGATTATTAATCTTTCTCTTTCTATTACTGAAGTGAGTAGTAAAGATGAAAGAACTACTTTAGGTAAGAAAATAAAGTATTGGAACGTCATCTGTCGGATAAAACTATTTCAGAGATAACATGCAAGACTCCAGAAATATCCTGGAAACACACTAAAATCTAGAAACCACTAAGTTTGTTAATATTTTAAAATATTTTTATTTTCATTAAAAAAAAAAATAATAAATAAATATGGGAAGAAAACCCTTTTCTTAGAAATAAGACAAAGGAAAATTAGACAATCTAAGTTTAAATGTCGATTTTGGCTCATCCCGTGATCTAAGTTGAGATCTTAGTAACGAGTGACAACCACTTAGAAAGTGAGGATGAGGAAAGGCAACCAATCAGAATGGGTGGTTAAGGACATAAAATAATAAAAATTAAAAATTTCAAGGACAAGAAAGTATCTCTTGGAATTCTCATACTGCAGTCTTACTTAGTTGCATTCTCATCTCATCTTTACTCTAACTGGACTGACCTCACCTTCTCTATAGACTTATCACCACCCCAGGGCAAAAGAGGAAACTGAAGGATCCTTCCCTCAGGACTCGTTAAAAAGAACCAGAAGATTTACAGTTTTCACCTGCAGAGATATCCAAGAATATTATTGCTGCAAGCTTTTTATGTGTGTATATATGTGTTTAAAATAAATTGAGACAATTCTTTTGTAAGTGTTGAGTCTGACTTAATGTCTATCACACCCACATACGAATAGTCATCTCTCTTCCATTCTGACTTGAGCCTACAACTCAGCAACCCCATACACAAAATTAAAGACAGACAAAACTAACCAAATTAATAAAAAAATTCTTGAAAAATGCATGCATATTCTGAAGAATATAAATATGCAATTTGTTCACTTGATACATCACTCAATACAGCATTGAACATTACAAATTGTAATATTCTATTTCCAGAACATTCTCTATACAATAGAATTTAAGTAGCATAGTTAAACATTTATTTCTATAAAAAGGCATATATTTTCAGAATTTATGATGATCTAACTGGATTTAGTTTTCAGAATTCTATTTTTTTTGAACAAATATCATATCAAAAATTTAAGTTTAGCTAACAAAACTTCCAATATAAAAACACATCAGATTGGCTGGACAACTTAGCTCACTCTATATAATATGGCTATTTACAGATTAAAAATATAGAAAAAATTCAAGATATAAAAATTATAATATGCCAAAAATGTCAGATATAAGAAAATTATACTTGTTATCTAATTCAAATTTGATTTGAAAGGATAAGAATATAGTGAATAAATATGATAATACTTTAAAAAATAAAATAAAAAGATTTTACATATTAAACAATAACTTATTGTTTATATTTTAAAATTGTGAATTATATAACTTGAATTATTTAAGCATGAATATATACATCTGAGATTTAAATTTAAAAACAAAAAAAGATTATTATACAGATATGTGCCACTTAACAGACTGCACATACAATAGAGGTCCCATAAGATTTTAACGAAAAATTCATCACCATCCATACTCTGTTTAGATACAACTGTGTTACATACAGCCTATATTAGTAGTAGGTTATAATGTAAGGTTTGGCTAAATACACCACAAAGTTTGTTTAATGATGTATTTTTTGGAATGTATCCATGTTGTTAAGCAGCATACACACATATACAAATGTAATTAAATTTCAAATTAATAAAAAAATGACAATAGAAATTAATACTTTTGAAATACCAGTATATCAAAAGATATCAAAATTAATACTGAAATTTTTAATAAAATAAAAAGATTGTAGAAATGGTTAAAGTGACTAAAAACACTTATAGTAAATATTTTTAACCAATTTCATGTTTATTAAATAATTTATTTAAATATGTTGTACATTTACAGCTTCATTTCGGACCAGTAACAGCATTCTTATTAGAAAAACAAGTTTTTTTTTCTTAAATGCTACAACCTTCATGTGTTTTGGGCAAATCAGTGACTGACAATTCAGTATGAAAGAGAAATGTGGAAGAATATGACTGAAGGAAGATAACACTTCTACTACGGTAAAGCAATTATCCTTTTTTTTTGTTATTGAATCCTTCCTTAAAATTTTGTTCTAATTTGGTGGAAAAGAATCCAATTTATTGAATAATTATTTCATGTGAAGATTGACTGTATACATATGTATGCAGTATATTTCCTGATTACACTGTTAAACCAAATTAAGTAGAACTGCCTTTAAATATGTAGCAAAGTTACTGATTATAGATTTGCCGAGAAAATGAAGACTCCCGGTTTAGAAGTAGCTGCCATTTAAATATACCTAATGGTGAGATGAGGGATAAATTTCCCACCTTACACTGCGTGGAAAAGGAGAGAAATGATTTCTTGCCAATATTTACATTTTATAAAGAAGTGTTTCTATATGTATGTATGTATGTATATGTATATATGTATATTTGTATGTACTCATGTATATATGTTATACTTATTATGTTTATGTATACATAGTGTGTGTGTGTGTGTGTGTGTGTGTGTGTGTGTGTTATTATATTTATGTATTTATATTGATTTATATTGTATATTAAAATTTATTCTACACGCATAATTTTATATTGACTTGTGTCTGTATTATTTATTTGATATTAATCATATGTATTGCTTAGTATATATGTATTTAAATTTATTATTTATTTATATATATATATATACACAAACTATAGTTTTTGTTTTATGTACGTATGTTGTGTGTGTGTGTGTGTGTGTGTGTGTTTTGAATATATGCCACTTCTAGCTATATCAAACTAGAAATTAATGTCATGGTACTTTATCATTTTTAACAAGTAATTTTACATAATTTGTTTGCACAGGTTTATGAATGGCTAATAGATTAAGTGCTTCATCGATAGTGAACCATTTTCTTTTACGACCTGAAAAGAAAAAAAAAATTTAATTTTTAAACTTTTTTTATCCTTAATAATAATAAAATTAATAATTTCTTTGTTTATTTTTAACATTAAAATTTTATAACATTTTTGTTATTCTTTGTATGTCTTAGTCCCTTAAAGTCATAAGACAAATTAAACATTATATACTCAAACCATCTACAAATACTTAGATCCATCATTGACTAACATTACATATAAAATATAATAATAATTAAATTTTTTATATCATATCATATATTTAATTGATTATTAAAATGAATCAATCAGTAATCTTTTACACAAATTAAGATCAAAGTATGTCATAATAAGTGAAGTTATATTTTTATAATAATAATTGAAAATATATAAGTGAACAAATTAATGTATAAATATTAAAATTTATACGTCATATAATTTATATTTTATTTAATCTGATTTGAAAAAAATCTAAGCCAGTCTACTAATCTTATTTATACAAATTATTTAATGTAAAATTGAATACAATTTTTTTGCAACTTTCTAAAAAAATTCATGAAATGGCACAGAAAAATTCTTCCAAAGATTAAATGTCTTTGTCTTGGTAGATAGTTAATATTTAACTAATGATATATTCTGGTCTAATTTGTTACTAATTCTATTCCCATCTGCTGAATATTTAACAATTTAATAAGTTTTAGCCAGTTAAATAATTTGAAGATCAGCAAATTATGATCTTGCTCACTTTACAATAAGAAAAGCATTAGATATAAAATCAATTTAAATTCTTAAAACCACCAAATTTAAACTTTATATGATTTAGATTGATTCTAACTGCTTTTTGAATTATATAAATTCTTATTGATCTGATAATGCTGTATTATATTATTGATAATTTAAGTCTTATATATTCAAATCCAACACCATAAATTGCTTTTCCAAATCTTTACAAATGTATTTATTGAATGTTAAATCATTAAATATTCAAATATAAACAACAAAAATTTCACTTTCTGTTAGTAATGAAACATAATATAGGGTTTATGATGAGGAAATATAAATATAGTACTTTGGAAGATGATTCCATAAACTGTAACAAGGAGTAAAAAAGTCTGGAAATTAACAGTTGAGAAAAAGGCATGACTGTTTTAATGGACGTAAATACTTTTAATTGTAAAAAGAGAAGACACTGAGGTCGGCGTTACGTGTGCGTTTTCTCTTCTCTTTTTACAATATAGTATTTTGGCGTGATCGTCAGCATATTGACCAATACTTTTAACATTTAAGGTCTCCACATCAAGCTCTGCTGGATTACTGCATATGGGGGCTTGATGAAGGATGGTTTATACTAAGAATAGATGGACTCACATGATCGGCTTATTGTCCAAACAAGAAATGCCGCTGCAGTTATCACAGTATGCACTTTTAAGAAGTAAACACAGACAGTAGCAGATCTACTATGAAATTAATGAAGCTGAAGTTTCAGGATCCCTAATCCAGGAGGGGGTCTTAAAGCAACTTTATTTTTTACTTAAAAAAATTCCATTAAGTTTGTTAAAGTGTTCGTTATTAAAATAATCCAGTACAGCAATTTTAATCAAAATCTGAAATGCAATGATTAAATTTTTTAAAAAATGGTGATTCACCATAAAACAACCTCATTGAAAATGATAACAGTTACCTAGAAGGTCAGACCTTGTTGCTGGTGGGAAGGACTCATTTTCAAGGATACAAAGACCAAGAATGGTGGTGAACAGTGTTTGCCACCATTTGGGCCTTGAGGTCTTTGTATGGACAGCAAGGGCCAAAAAGTCTTACTGAATGTTGCCTTAACATTGCCGGTTGCAAAAGGACACCCTCTATAACAGTTCAAGTTTCAGAGTACCAAAAATGTAGATCCACCACTGCACACAATTTATTATGTTATACTAAAAAAAAAAGGGTAGCCATTTTTATAATCTCCTTTGATGTCAGCACTCCATTCTGTCACAGATCATCAGATGCAATGGAATATACATGCAACCATAGCTACTACATTAATACTTGACATGTAAAGTTGTAAAACATTCATACTACTATCTTTGCTCATGTTAATAAATCATCATCACATACTTTTTCCATGTAATACTCACACACACATCTCTCAAAATATTTACCTTTCCTCCTGATACACCCTGTGAATTCATATTAGATTCTTTATCAATTAATATTAAAAGGGAAATTTTGTACTATAAATAGAGAATATATTAAAATTGTATTTGCAACTTTCTATGAAACTGGTTTCTATTATAAGCAAATAGATTAAACCAAAATTGTCCATATAACATTTAATTATGCATTTAATACAATAATTTGCTCCAACCTTCATCTTAGTGCACATGTTTCATGATAAGCAGTCACTATTTTTATTCAAAATTTACTATATTTAATATTACTAGATCAAAATAAAGATAATCAGGTTAATAAATTCAAATTATATCACAATTTTCAATACCAATCAGTAGGTTTACCAGTTTTCACAATGTCAAACTGGGACAAGTGATAGAAGCACCTCTCACTTCTCCCATTACAATGCAACATATTTAAATTCCCTCATACCTAGAAAAAATACTATTTTTATCACTTTTAACCAAAACTTATAAAGTGTTACTTAAATTAACAAAAAATAAAAAATAAATGAAATGGAGATAGGAATTCAAACAATGTAATCTTAAGGACAAAACCTCTATTTCCAATTAATGTACATAAATTTTTGGTACCTTTTCTCTAATTGGGACAAAATTACAAACTAGCTGAAACACTGGAATGTCATTCTGAAACTAGGACTTCTGGATAAACTATCTATCAGTCAATTCATATTTAAATTCTGATACATATTTCAGATACTCATACATCAGTAAATATTCTCTGCAATGTGTTAGAAAAATGATGCATCTTGTGAACTTTCAATGTAAATTGAGACAAACTAAAGCATTATAGTACATAATCCTCAGGAAAGCATAACAAGCAAACAAAAAAACTTTTCTTTATTAATATAGTGGGTATTGACTAGTCATGAAAATTGTGCTGTGAAATTAAATATAAATTATCCAAATAAGGTACTAATTTTGGATAATCCTAACAAACGGGATGATTTCACAACAAAAAACTAACAAGTATACACCCAGACATAATTACTACACTTGAATGATGATATCTGATAGATAAGCAAAAGATTAAAAAATTATTTTTCAAAATCATCTGTAAATAAATAAAAATATACTGAAAAACAAAAACATGATAATCTGTAATCAGATAAACAAAAATTCCATGGAAAAATCCACTATAGAAATTCAAGGAACCAACCTATTTATTTCCAATTAAAATTTTTTCAAGACGTTTTCATCTCATTATGAAATTGCACACTTAATAAATTTGAACATAAATGATTCTTAATTTTAAAATGTTACTTTAAAGATAAAGTTAAAATTTAACTAAAACTTAATATAATAAAAATAACTCTAGTAAATAAAAAATGTTAGATAGGTAGTATGGTAAATAAATTGTTCATTGTTACAAAACCAGCAACAAGGCTGATGTACAGGGACAACAAACATAATGTGCACATGTTTATGTTGAACAACTCATCAAGAACCATACCCACAAATCCAACTCATTCTATTCCCACTTGTTATTTAATACTGGGGTAGCACTGGTGACTATTGCCAGTTCTTCAGTTGTCTTTATTGCTATTCATAAAGTTGGATATAATAATATCAATAATAATACATGATTCTTCCCACCAAGCTTTTGCCCTACTGTTTGTGACAAACTCTTCTGCCAGAGCTTTACTTAACATTCTTTTGTGGGAATTTTCTAAATGGTCTTTCATTCTATCAGTGAATGTGTAGCACATGCTGCCTATGTAGCATTTTTTTTTCACCAATGCAGTTATTCAATCAGAACACTGTAGATGCCATTCATCTGATCCTTCTGATCTATCCTTGAATTTCTATAGCAATTGTTTGAATTTATCAACTTTAATGGAATTGATAATTTAAAGAAAGATTCCATGAAACATTGTTCAAAAAGAAGATAGTAACTTTTATTGTTTTAAACAGAAAAAAAAAATCAAATACTACATAACAATTGTTGCCAAATACAATAAAAAAAATTATTTATCACTTACCAACTGTCTTGAACAAAAAAGAGAATTTAGATATCAGGTCCTCTGTAGAAAGCAGTAATTATGTAGTTTAAATTTCTATTTAAAACAAAAAAGTATATTGGACAATGTTTCATAATGTTACAATTTTGGTCCTGTATAGATAGAAAGGAGCAAGTTTAAGTTTATTGAATTTCAGAATTAAAATATAACTGAAATATAAATATATGAAATACACTCTGTTGCAAAAAATTAATGCACCTTAAAGCTAGAGTGCAATACTAATCAAATTCTGGATGTAGAATGATGGTGAAAAAAAAAAATAAATTCAAACATTACAACACAAGGATATATCACTGAAAACAGTTTCATACAAATCAGAAATTGGCAAACTCACTCTGGCAATTAATGCAAACTGATCAATGTTGGAGATGGCTTTATAACTTACTAATATGCAACACTTGAGATTAAACTGTTATTCAATTATGTATTCTTGTAGAGCATGGGCAATAATTTAAAGCATTTTTCATTTTTTCACTACTATTCCATGTGCAGAATTTGATTATTATTGCACACTAGCTTTATGGTGCATTGATTTTCTTGCAATAGCATATATTTCAAAATGTTCAGACACTCTAAATTATAAAAGATTTTTAAAAATCTCAAATTTATTATATTGTAATATCATTTTTGTTCCATTCAAAAAATTTTTTAATCAGAATTTATGGAATGAATTATAATAATGCCTTTCCCCCCATCTTAGAGGGACATCCAAGCTTTGACATCCCAGATTTTGTTGAAATTTTAATATGTTTTAGTACACCCTTCCACTAACACACGATAAACATAATCATGCCAATGAACAGTAGTTTACAAGAAATCATTGTTCAAACTTTTCCATGTGCATTATACATCAAGTTCTAAAAATGAATCATAATGAGTGAGTATGGGTGAATGAATAAGGCATAGATTGAAAAGTTTGATGTCACAAATTCATCCTGTCTTTTTCCAACTTTTTTCCAAAAGTGTGCAATCCACTGAATTATTAGAAAATATTTGGTCCACAAAATACTATTTTGTAATTATTAAAATCATTTGCATATTTTCAAACTAACAACTGTAAATGGTAAAACGATACTTTTAAACTAACAATTGTAGGAAAAGTATCATTTTACCATTCACAGTTGTTAGTTTGAAAATATGCAAATGATTTTAATAATTACAAAATAGTATTTTGGGCCAAACATATTATTTAATTCACTAGACTGCACACTTAAGAAAAAAAACTGTGAAAGAAACCATTGGAAAAAAGTAGGAACCCAAAATGTTGAGCTTTTCACCCTGGTGCTATATTCACTTGTCCACACCCACTTTTTACAATTCATTTATAGAAGTCAATATACGACACAAGTGGAAAAGTTTAAATGATAATTTCTCAAACTACAGTTCATCAGCACAAGATATTACAATGTTACCATGCATTAGTGGGAGAGTATTGAAGTTTCATATTATATATTACATTTACATATTATCTTTCAGCAGAATCCAGAATTTCAAAGCTTGGATGTGTCCTTGTTACTAAAAAAAATATTATGTTGGAATCTTGTTATTTACTATATCTACTGTTGATAAAATTGTTTACATCTTTTAACAAGATAACTATGTATTAATCATATTCTAATTTGGAACTTCTTTTACTTAGAAAATGATTAAATATAATAGCAGTTAGTCAATTTTCAAACAATATTTTTGTCAAATTAACAATGGTCTCCAAAACTTTTAAAAAGGAATTGTTTTTAGTAAATAAAATATTTGAAGGAGCAATATATTCCAATCAATTTGTTTGTATCCTTGTCTACTTTGGATCTTGTTTTAATAAACAAGGTTCAAAGTAGACAAGGATACAAACAGAAATTGATAAGAGTAAGGACAGATGCAAAAAAATATATTACAATGTTGCAGGTTTTTGAAAATAAAAATTTTTAAATGTTTTTACTGAAAACTATTTGAAAATCCTTTTTTAATTAATTTTGTTAAAACATGGATAAAAATAATGTAAAAAAACTACTTTATATGTTTTACGTTCTTGAAACTGTTTCGGTGATTATTTTTGTCGTTTTGAACACCATATAGTGTAAATACACAAACACTAGGCAATCTTCATTTTAAATTTATTCAATTTTTAGTTGATACAGGTACCTGTTTTTTTTGTACACATTTCAGGCTTATGTAGGCCCTCCTCAGCCAACTTGTATTTTGTCTACATATCTGTTGTCTTCATTTTTCGTCGTATGCATTTTCCTTCGATGACAAGTTAAAAAACAGAAACAGCAACAATCATCGAAGGAAGATGCATACAATGAAAAATGAAGACAACAGATATGTAGACAAAATACAAGTTGGCTGAAAAGGGCCTACATAAGCCCGAGATGTGTACAAAAAAAAAAAACAGGTACATGTATCAACTAAAAATTGAATAAATTTAAAATGAAGATTGCCTAGTGTGTGTATTTACACTATATGGTGTTCAAAATGACAAAAATACTTTATATGTGTGTAAAAATTGTTGTGTGTGCTGCAGCCAGAAGATGACATAATAAAGGTGGAAATTTCAGTATAATTTTGAAACATAAGTCCAAACTGGAAGTTATTGAGTTTTGACAAAAACATAAAGGTTGTCCAAATGAAACAGACTAGCATTCTTTAGCAATGTAATTATACCCATTATGTATAAAACATAATGGTATAATTATACATGTAATGATATAACAACAAAATTATACTATAATGTTTTAAACATGTTTGAACTTGAATATCACAACCTATATATATATTGAAATTCAATCTATATATAGGTGCCTTCAACAGTTAGGAAGATATCCCAATGCTCCACAAGTTTACATATGCCCTTCTGCATAGTAAAAAACCAGCTGCTTGTGAAACCATTCCTCAACAGCTTCACAAGATCTTGGTATATGAGATGAAATAACAGCTCTTCAATGCTATTTTATGAGGCCAAAACAAATGAGGTGAAAAAAAATCACAGGATGACAAATTCAGAGTAAAGTAGATGAGCAAGAACTTTTCAATAAAACTGCTGCAATGTATTTGAGCAATGGTTTGCAATGTGTGTGGCTGAGCATTGTTAAGCAAAAGGCCAATATTCTGAGATAACATCCTGCAACTTTTTTTTGATTGCTTTGCAGTTTTTCCAAAGTGTTGTTTTAACTTTCAATATTGATGATTCATCAGATTCTAGCTAGTTAATCAGCTGAAAAGAAAAATGCCTTATCAAAGATGAATGCTTCATCTCCAGTAACAAGCTCGGAAAGAAATTTATCCATCTTCCCTGTAATACAAAACACATTCCAAAGAAAGCCATCCATTGTAATATACACTGAATAGCTGTAGAGGATAATGCCAATTGACCCTTGCAATAGTACCATGCTGACAGCCTCATGAGCTAGTCCAAGTTCTTATTCCACAGTTGTCCTTTCATCATTTTATTCACTACTGTTAGTGAGGTAGGATTGCTCAACTCTTGTAAGGTCTATTGTGTACCAATGTCCACTCAAACTCCTAATACCATTTAAAGATAACATTTAATGCAAGACAGGCTTTCCCATAACAACTCACATGAAGTGAAAGATATCAGTAAGACTTATCACTTCCTTCGTTAAATTATATCACAATGCATTGTATCTACTATGAAATTATCCATTTTATCTAATTATTCATTTAACTTGCTGTCACATACACAAAATATGTGACAAAAATAATCATCACGTGGAGTGTACACATTGACATTGTCATTCAGTTCAGTATGAAAATATCATCATCAATCAGGAATTACTAAGATTGTTTTAATCACATCTTTATACAACTGAGATGAAAATGCTTATGATTTTGAAAGCAATATAAATCTTATCTATATTTCAATATTAAATGAATTTTAATTTTATCAGATGATTAAAATAATTGATTTTTATCTACTTTTATAAGCTGAAATTTGTACAGTAAGTTACTCAACATTGAAAAAAAACCCAGGATTTATATAAGCAATAAATTATTATTTTATAGAACAGCTCATCCAAACAAATTTCCTTTGTTAAATTTTTTTAATCATCAGTGATCATTAATAAATTTATTGGCTATATTATAAATCTTATTTACCTTTTATCTTAAATCTTAGCTATGAGTATATGATTGATTTTTTCCTAATTTAAAATCAAGGAAAAGGGATACAGTTATCCAATTCGACAGTTTTTAAGAAGCTGATCAACAAATATCTCTATGGTGATTCATCAAAATTTTTTTTTGTTCCCTTCACTAGGTCTACTGTTTGGTTGGGATCTTAATAAAGTTTAATTTCTAGAATCCTGAAAATACACACACAGCATATTTTATAGTAAATTTTTGTGTATATTAGGGATATTTTTTACACACTATTATTAGAGCATTTTAAGCTTTTAAATTAATAGTAGTGTTATCAGTACTATTAAAAATACAAAAGAACATTATAAATAATTGTTAAATTATAATTTATTATTTAATTCATAAATTAATTTTTATATTGTTTTTTTTTT